>NW_008705215.1:780947-898051 GCF_000326865.2 Helobdella robusta | reverse complement strand
ATATGATGCCTCTGTAACATAGAAACTGTTGAAAGATTTGGATTTGACGTTGGTACTTTGCCAGCCGGGCCAATACCCACACAGACTATAGAAACCGTGATTCGAAACGGTCCACCTAGACACCCGGACAATTTTCCGGGAGATGGACAAAGAGCTTTTCCGACGTGCATTTTAAAGGTGTCCAGACAAAATGGAGATGTTTGTGAAAGGGATTGGTTGGTATAGAGTAAAGAAAAAGAATCCCTGTTTTGTTTCCCATGTAGATTATTTAGTGAAATTGCCGTATCTTGCAGATCAATTTTGTCAAGTGATCAAGGATGATGGTCAAAACTAAAAACATGGCGTAAAGTGTACGATAAAATACCAGCTCATGAAAAAAGTGACGGTCATAAAAAATGTTATATAAAGTGGCGCGATTCAGAAAGAAGATTTCTCTTTGGAAAGAATATAGAGTCTCAGATTGATAAAGAAATTGCTACAAAAGTAAAATACTGGAAAGAATTTCTTAAACGAATTTTAGCAGTGGTTTTATTTTTGGGTGAAAGAGGACTTGCATTCAGAGCTTCTTCCAACAAAATTGATGACCATGATAATGGAAATTTCCTTGGGATTATAGAACTGTTAGCTCAGTTTGATCCGTTTTTACAAGAGCATGTTTCTAAAGTTCAAAAATCTCAAAAACTTGGACAACGCCTTCAGGTTCATTACTTATCAGCAGATTCTCAAAATGACTTTATCGAAGCATGCAGCTCAAAAGTTATTCAAGAAATTTTGGCAGAGAGAGAGAAAGGTCTAAGTATTTTTCAATTATGGTAGATGCTACACCAGATTGTTCTCATACAGAACAAAGTACTTTCATTCTGAGATATGTACAAAACTGCAACTCAACATTTTCGGTCAAAGAACGTTTTCTTGCATTTGTTGATTATAACAAAAAACTGGCCAGGATGTTGCAGATATGATCAAATATGAACTGGAGAAAAACAAAATTTCTCTGGATGACTGTCGAGGTCAGGGATACGACAACGGCTCAAATATGGCAGGAAAGTTCAAAGGAGCACAAGCAATCATTGCACATGCATATCCTCTAGCGAAATTTTCAAATTGTGGCGCCCATAGTTTAAATTTGTGCGGTATGCATGCAGCAGAATGTTGCAATGACGTTATAACTTTTTTTGGAATAGTTCAAAAGTTGTACAATTTCTTTGCGTACAGTCCTCAACGATGGGAAATTCTACAGAGATTAACTGGATGCTCACTGCATAATCTTTCTCAAACTAGATGGTCGGCACGCGTGGAAAGTGTGAAACCGATTGCGAAGCACCTGCCAATTATCAAACATGCTATTATTAAATGTAAAGAATTAAATTTGTCATCAGAAAGTAAGACTGAATTGCAAGGAATTGAGCGTTATATGGAATCATTCAAGTGTGTTTTAATGGCTACAATATGGCTCAAAGTTTTAGTTGCTATAAACAATCGAAACAAAATTATTCAAGCCAGAGAAGCCACATTGGATGTAGAAGTAGAAAACATCGACATTCTTCTTGGGGAACTGAAGGATCTACGTGAAAATGGGACTTATTGCTAGCAGAAGCCAAAATAACAGCAGAAACTATGTCGTCGGATATTTCATGTGAAACAGAACTTCCAGAAAAACGCCAAAAACGACGAAAACGTTTTTATGATGAAAATCAACATATGCCAGAATGAAAGTGCACAACATGAAGTGGATGATGATTTTAAAGTGAACGTTTTCTATAAACTTATCGATAGTATAATATCTGGTTTAACAGAGCGTTTCCATATGGCTAAAAATATTAACAATTCTTTCAATTTTTTGTGGTTATTTACAGAACTTGGAGAATGTGGTCTGGAAAAGAAATGTTCTAATTTCTGCAAAGAATATGACAAAGATGTCAGCAGTGACTTAATTAATGAAGTGAAATGTCTAAAATCAATTTATTCGGATACCATACAGAGTGAAAATCTTCATCCCATAAAACTGCTGAATAAAATTTATCAGTTGAAATTGGAATCTATATTTCCAAATATTGCTATTGCCTTACGAATCTTTTGTACAATTCCTGTAACTGTAGCAGAAGCTGAAAGGACATTCAGCAAGCTGAAGCAAATAAAGTGTGCAGCGGTCAACTGTGAAACAAGAACGATTGAACGGTCTTGCGACTTTGGCGATTGAACATGATTTGGCAAAGTTATTGAATTTTGATGACGTTATTAACAATTTTGCCTTAGCCAAATCAAGGAGAGTTTGTTTCTAAAACAATAAATACCGATTTGTTACATTTGGATATTTAATTTAAAAAGTAAACTTTAATGTTTTTTTTTTTTCAAATAAAAACTGAATATAACTATACTTTGTTTTTGTTGGCTATATCGGTCAATCTTAAATTATAAATATTAAGGTATAAGTAGTATACGTATATGATATGCGAATTTTTTTGAATGTCATGTAACCTAAAATAAGATACTTTAGAGGTTTATCTTCCGCGGTCATCGGGGGGCCCGTCACAGTCCAGCCTAGGGGCCCGAAATTTCTGTCGGCGGGCCTGATATAAGCGCACGTCGCAAGAGATTCGTGATTAGTGATATTCGTGATTAGTGATATTCGTGATTAGTGATTAGTGATATTCGTGATTAGTGATATTCGTGATTAGTGATATTCGTGATTAGTGATATTCGTGATTAGTGAAATTCGTGATTTTGTAAATAGCGATTCGGTGAATTATTTAAAGCGATATTTGATTTGTTTGTTGACGTTGTCATAGCAATAGATTTTGAACAATTTAAAAGTTAATTGTTGCGTTAATTTGAATTTGCTAGAAATAAACGATTAGTTGATTTCTTCTGTAAATAAAGTTTAATAACTAATAACTGTTTGGAGTATTTTATTCAATCGAAGATTTGAACCCGTCGCGTCGTAAATCGGTTACGACAGCGAATATTATAACAATATTTATATATTTGAATTAATTAACTATTTGCTTGGTGTTATTTTTTGATTTTCAACATGTAGATAACCGTAAATGTGAGTATTTTTTTAACGTATGTAAAATGGTAACAAAAATCCGGTTTAAATTTAGTGTGTTTAAGCGTCTCTCTGGTTACTATTTTAATAAAATGACAACAACACAATTTCACTTGTACAATTTTAATAGGAAAGACGTCACTGGTTGCCCATTTCATTGCATATTGCAAATACGTCGGAATTTCCATCGTGTTAAATCCTTTCAAAACAGCCTCAATAAGTGCCATAGAAAAATCGGTTACAACATTCGAATACCAAGGCCATTCTTTCAATTTTTTGAGACGTAGTGCTTATAGTCAACAAGTACTTGACTTATGTGATCCACGTCGTGCCTACATGTTACAAAGTCGATCATTGGAATTATTCTATTATCTACTGAAATAACACCAGTGTAATAAAAAATTTTCTTCTGCTATGAGCTGGTCCTTCTTATCACCGATCCTGTCGAATCAAATTACAACACTGGCAATATGTTCTTTTTTTTGGTTCGTTTAGCAACTTCAACCAGTTTGTATGGATATAAAACGATGCATAACGGTTCACTAACATGTTGTATAAATCTATCACTATCTGAAGCAAGTAGTTCTTCTCTTAGCTTTATAATTACATCAAAAACGTCATCTTTATCCTCATCGTCAACACTCAATGACTCAGATCTAGCATTAGCTAAAACGTCATTTGAGTGAATTTGCATCATGTTACCTTGATGCACTGTATTATCAAAGGAGGCATTAATTCGGACAAGTGACGGTAGCTTATTAGCCAGTTTTATTTATCTGTGATTTCTTCCTAAACCTCTCAATTGTCGTATTCCTTTTCCTACGTGAAAATAGTACTTTATGTTTGTTAAAATTTTACAATTGACCAATGAATCAGACGGGCTGGGTGATTTGATTTGCAAATTTATTTATTTATTTACAAACATACATACGCACGTACATACATACTCACACACGCACACACACATATATAAACATATATTGGCATGAATGGGAAAATTATTATTGGCATGAATGGGAAAATTATAAACTGTAATCATTGGTTCGGGCATAATGCATGCAGAACCAATGGCACCGCTCTCATCTAACCTAATGATGAACTACGTTGTGCGATTGGCTGCAATAAAAAGGGCACACATACACGAGCGCACACCGCTTAAAATTCAATACTAAAAAACATACATTGATGCTATTCAACTGAAAAAAAGCAAAACCAAAAAAGCCCATTGAATAAAACGCACATAGACATAAACGAACATTGTTGAATTTGAAGTCAATTAAATTTATCATTGAATTAATTGTTAAAGATATCGTTGGGTTATTTTGTTAATTATTGACACATACAATACACACACAAACACAATACATACACAAACACACCCACGCATACACAGGCTAGAGGAACGTGTAATTTAATTTTTTTTGTTGATCCATTTATTCACAATAAAATAAAGTGAAAAAGTCAGCCTAGCAATAAATGCTTATCTAAGGTTGACGTGTTATAATGATTTTTATAATGAAATAAAAGCGATGATGGCAGACCAATAGTACCGACCACCATGTCTGCGAGAAAAATTTTATTTTGTCCAGCGATATCTTTCTGTTTCAGTCGCTGTGATACGACGCACAATGAAATGTGTTAGTTTTTCGGGTTTTGAACACCCTGGAAGGCTGTTTTTTCAGCGGCTGATATATTGTTAGAAAGGTAATTTAATTCTACATATGTGGTAGAAATCTTTTTTTGAGGCCGCAATTATGAATAGTGAAAAAAAATGTTTTTGTGATTCGATGCGCAATGAAAATGTTTTAGTTTTTCGAGTTTTGAACACCCTGGAAGGCTGTTTTTTTCAGTGGCTGATATACTGTTAGAAAGGTAATTTAATTCTGCATTAGTGGAGTGGTAGAAATCTTTTTTTGAGTCCGCAATTATGAATGGTGAAAAAAAATATTTTTGTGATTCGATGCACAAAAAAATGTGTTAGTTTTTCGGGTTTTGAACACCCTGGAAGGCTGTTTTTTTCAGTGGCTGATATATTGTTAGAAAGGTAATTTAATTCTACATAAGTGGTAGAAATCTTTTTTTGAGGCCGCAATTATGAATAGTGAAAATAAATATTTTTGTGATTCGATGCAAAATCAAATGTGTTAGTTTTTCGGGTTTTGAACACCCTGGAAGGCTGTTTTTTCAGTGGTTAATATATTGTTAGAAAGGTAATTTAATTCTACATCAGTGGTAAAAATCTATTTTTGAGGCCCCAATTATGAATGGTAAAATAAAATATATTTTTGATTTGATGCACAATGAAGTGTGTTTGCTTTTCGGGTTTTGAACACCCTGGAAGGCTGTTTTTTTCAATGGCTAATATATTGTTAGAAAGGTAATTTAATTCTACATCAGTGGTAGAAATCTTTTTTTGAGGCCGCAATTATGAATGGTAAAATAAAATATTTTTGTGATTCGATGCACAATGAAGTGTTTTTGTTTTTCGGGTTTTGAACAGCCTGGAAGGCTGTTTTTTTCAGTGGCTAATATATTGTTAGAAAGGTTATTTAATTCTACATAAGTGGTAGAAATATTTTTTGAGGCCGCAATTATGAATGGTGAAATAAAATATTTTTGTGATTGGATGCACAATGAAGTGCGTTTGTTTTTTAGGTTTTGAACACCCTGGAAGGCTGTTTTTTTCAGTGGCTGATATATTGTGAGAAAGGTTATTTAATTCTACATAAGTGGTAGAAATATTTTTTTGAGGCCGCAATTATGAATGGTGAAATAAAATATTTTTGTGATTTGATGCACAATGAAGTGTGTTTGTTTTTTAGGTTTTGAACACCCTGGAAGGCTGTTTTTTTTCAGTGGCTGATATATTGTTAGAAAGGTAATTTAATTCTACATCAGTGGTAGAAATCTTTTTTTGAGGCCGCAATTATGAATAGTGAAAAAAAATATTTTTGTGATTCAATGCACACAAAAATGTGTTAGTTTTTCGGGCTTTGGACACCCTGGAAGGCTGTTTTTTTTCAGTGGCTGATATATTGTGAGAAAGGTAATTTAATTCTACATCAGTGGTAAAAATTTTTTTTTGAGACTGCAATTAATAATATTTTTAATTGATTTTTATGTTCATCTTACTGTCAATTTTTTTATGTTGTTCAATACATCATACAATCATTGTTCATACATGCGTTACTTAAATATATAGAATACATACTTTTCATACATTTCAATGATCAGTTAAGGATTTATATAGCTATACAATTATTAGTAGCATATATGAACATCTGCTGAGCATTAACCAGATGGTCCTCTCTTTTTTCACGATCTCTCCGCGCACATAATATATAGGTCGGTCGTTGTGGCTGGTGGCTAAGTTCAGATTCATTCAAATTGCTGAATTTTTAAATACTTAACTTAATGTCTTTGGAGTAATCGTGAAAAACAATTGAAGCTGAATTAGAAACAAAAAAATATTGTTCCACACTCATCTGCACAAAAATGCGAGATTTTGAGCAGGAATGAAACTGTATGTTAGTGATTCACAATAATATTAATGCTGTTTCGCTTACACCTGGCTAACAGTGGCGGATCTAACGCTTAGCAGACTGAGCAGCTGCTAGGGGCCCCGGACGGCCAAGGGGCCCCGTGTATAAATTTATCCCTAAAAAATACTTCAAATAAATTTTCCAATATAATGAAATTTCAAAAATTTGAAATAAATCAAAAAATTTTAAATAATATTTGTTATTAATGGAAAGTGGGCCTCGTAAAAAAAATTATTTTATAAAAATAACTGAAATAAATTTTGAAATATAATGAAATTATTAAAAAATTCTTTCAATTACTATGCTGAATTCAACGTTAATAAGCGTTTGCAAATATAGAAAGTTTACAGTAATATGTTTGAAAACAATCTGTCATTCGTTTCGTTAGCCACCGTGATATTCCTTCGGACATCCCTACTTTTCTGTCTTTAATATCGTATCGTTGTTTTGTTGTTGAAAGCGCGTGATTTTATTTTTTTAAAAGTATTGTGGTCAAATAATTAAAACGTTATTTAGTCGTCTGTTTTTTTCTTTTATTTCAAGTACCTAAGTGGTAAACATTTATTATTTACTTTTGATATAAATTCATTAAATGAATTTCATTTTAATTAATTACAAACGGCTTTTATAATTAATTGAATTGTTTTAATATTGAAATTTAAACTTGGCAGATAGATGCTATTAAAAGGTAATTATATTTTAATAATTAATTAATTAATATAATAAAAACGACTTCTTTCATAGTACAAAAATGAAAAGACATCAAAGTGGAGAGGAAAAAAATCTTAAAAATCCAGGAATTTGTTGAAAGTCAGAAAAATGCATTTCATAAATATTTGTTAGTAAATAGCGATATCGAGTTTCGTTACCTGTGCCATCAACATCTTCTTTTGAACCTTGTCACAGACCAATAAGTGTTGAAAAAAGGGAAGAAGAAAGAGAAAGTGAACATCAGGTTGATGGAAAAATAGTGAGATAACAGAAGACAGAGAAAATCCAGATAAATTGATAATAAGAAAAATGAACAAATTAATAATATAGCCTTATGGCTAGCCAGTTTGTCTGATTCATTTATTGACTATATTTTAAAAAAATAAACCAGAAAATATAGGAAATATAGAAAACTTAAAATCGGTGTTTAAAGAAAAAGATGATGTTTACTACAGCAGAGGGCTCTCTAATGATCATTTTTATAGAAAAAAATCAAACGGAGTTTTGGAAAAAAGAACATGGCTGGTATTTTCCGAAACTGGCAAGTGCGTTTATTGTTACCCTTGCAAACTTTTCTCCAAGAAAAAGTCCAAATTAATAACTGGCTTTGAAAATTGGAGATCAATAACAGTTGTTTTATCAGACCATGAAATTTCAAAAGAACACATGTCATCTATGTGCACTCTGTTCAAAAGATCAACTGCTTTGAGCAGAATTGATGCTCAGCTTTTGCAGGAAAGAGAAAAAGAAGAATATTATTGGAGATAAGTTTTAAAAAGGATTGTTTCAACAATACAGTTATTAAGCCGCTTAGGATTAGGATTTCGCGGTCATGATGAAAGTAAAAATTCCAATAGAAAAGGAAATTATTTGACCTGTTTGGAATATTTAAGTGAATATGATGAATTTTTAAAATTACATTTACAAAAATATGCAAACTAAGGACGGGTTCATGCAAGTTATTTATCTTACTATATTTGTGACAAATTTGTAGGCCTCATTGGCAATCAAGTAAGAGCTGAAATAATTGAAGAAATTAAATCGACAACTTATTACAGTATAATTATTGACTTCACTCCTGATATTTCTCATGATGACCAACTTACTTTTGTGATAAGATATGTTTCATTTTCTGGTAAGATAAAGGAACGATTTTTAGGGTTCGTTCCTTTAGATAAGCACAACTCTTCATACTTGGAAAAAGAAGTTTTAGAAACTTTAATGAAATTTGGTCTAGATATTAAAAACTGTCGAGGTCAATCTTTTGACAACGCTTCGAACATGTCAGGAAAGTACTCAGGTTTACAAGCACGTATTAAAGAACATAGTCCGAGTGCGGTTTTTATTCCTTGTGCTAACCATTCATTGAATTTAGTTGGAAACACCGCGGTTCAATATTTCATGTTTGTGCAAAAGCTATTTACATTTTTTTCATCATCAACTCATCGCTGGAAAATGCTGAACAGCAACATAGATGTTGATCAGTCTCTCTCATTAAAAAGGGTATCAGATACAAGATGGTCAGCAAAAGCTGATGCTGTTTTAGCTTTAAAACTGAAATATACAATAATAAAAGAAACGTTAACTGACTTATGCAATGGACAGGATGAAAAACCTATCACTATAGTTGAAGCAACATCACTACTTAAAAAAATGAATAAATACGAAACCGCTCTTATGACTGTTATTTGGAATTGTATCCTGCAAAGAATAAATTCTATCAGTAAGTCAATAGAATGTGAATTATTTAAAGGATCAATGCTACTTAAATCATTAGACAGTTTTATTGAGAATTTCAGAAATGATTATAAAAAAGTTATGACAGAAGCAACCGATTTATCAGGTATACAATCTTTTAGTGAGGAAGATGAAGTAACTTTTAACAGAAGAAAAAGAAATGCGTTTTTTGATGAAAATAAAGAAGAGTATAAATTTACAAATATAGATATTTTTAAAATCAATACATTTTATGTCATATGCGATAGTATTAAAACACAATTGCTACAAAGAGTTCAAAAATATGAGGTTGTTTTGGAACATTTTCGTATATTTCTTGATTGGAATTTGTCAGAAGAAAAAAAAAACAAAAGTCATTGAAAGAATTGAAAAATATTTACAGAAATGACATTGATGTTTGTAATTTGGAAGATGAACTAAACCATTTTTTATTTTTTTTGAAGGAAAATGAGGACGCCATTAAGAATAAGCCAGATAATTCAAGTAATAACAAAGATCTATCATTTGAAAGAATCTATAAAGCCACTAAAGAAATGTCATGCACATTTCCCATTATTGAAATATTATTGAAATTTTTTTTAACTAATCCTTTATCTAATGCATCTGGTGATAGATCTTTTTCTGTTTTGAAAAGAATTTAAAATTATTTGAGGAGTACAATGGGGGAACAAAAATTAAATAATTTAGCTGTTTTGTATATAGAACAAGAAATAATGAATAGTGTTGACACTGCCAAAATTATTGATGAATTTGCAAGAAGTAAAGCTAGGAAGAAATTTATTTGAAAAAAATGTTGTTTGTCGATTATTATTTTCCAATGATTTCTTTTAATCTTCATTTCGAATTACATTATTGTCAAACATATTTTGTTGACTATTTTGAAATTTTGTATTTTTTTTTATATTTGTATTTGACCAAATTTTAATCTATGAAGCACATCACAAATAGCATGAAGTCTGAAATGACGCTGGACAAAAATATTTGCAATGATTGTATCCCAGGAAGGGTGTTCACCATAGGAAAAAGACAATCCCAAAACACTAAGCGCTGGAAGAGCCTTAAATGAACACGGACACGTTCCATAATATATATATATATATGTGTGTGTGTGTATGTTGTGTTTGTAAATAAAAGGAATTTGAACATTTAATTTGAATAATTCCATGTTTAATATTTTAAAAATTTCGCACTTAATATATTAATGTTTGTAACAAATCTGTCGACAAAATATATTCAAGTTCTTTAAAAGTTGTTTTTAGTTCAAAGATGTATATCACCTACAAACTACATAGTTATAAGTTGGAAATAATTGAAAGTTAAAAAGCCTCTCCACGACACACTAACTTTGGGGTCTTAAATTTTTTTCTGCTTAGGGCCTTTGTTTGACTTAATCCGCCACTGCTGGCTAAACAATTTAGATACAAAAGCAACAAAATTTAAGGTATCTCATCATTTGCAAAATTATTTACCAATTTTTTGGCAAAATATTTGAAATTGAAATGGATGTCAAAATTTATGTAACTAAAAAAAACAATCCAATGCATGTATGTACAGTGTACACTCCTCTCCTCTCTACACCTCAATTCAAGTTAAATTTTTTTTAAATATAAAAAATCATAAGTAGTCATAATTATAAAAAAAATTAAACTATGAAAACAAAAAAAATGTAACCAAATAGCGGCTTACCACTGAATTGAAATCAGACTTTTGCAGAACTCCACTCGTTCAGCTCCTCAACCGACGTGAACCAAAACACGAGATAAAATGTATATGAAGATTTCAACGCAACGAAATATTTTGACCTAGATATTAAAATGGATGAGGTTTTAAAAATAAATGCTGATAAATGCAAAACTCATTTTATGGTTTCATGTGTTCACACATTACAAATGCCAAAAAAATAAGGATAATGCATTAAAATTATATTTAACTACACTAAAAAATATGAAGACTTTATCAAAACTTATACAGATTGCTCAAAAAAACGCTATCCAACATCAGCAGCCATTATTCAACCAGCTACTCAGCAACAGAGCAACAGTGTATCGGAGTCGGATAAAAAATGACTGACTCCGTTTCCGGCCCATCAAGAAAATGCAATTTCCAGCTCTGGCCCCTCAAAAAAATCCACTCCGGGTAAAATTTTCTGATTTCGACAACTGACTCTGACAAATGTCGGACTGACATAAAAAAAACCGGCCTTAGGGATTTGGTCATGACGGTCACATTATCACTATTTTCAATTTAATTCAATTTCTATGTTTTTTAGTTATTCATAATAATGAAATTTTAAACTTCATATATACCGCTTGAAGTCGTACATGAATGATTTTAATCAGCACACGTTTAAATTTGTATTTACATTATAGCACCATCTTGGGAGCTGCAGTGCCGTTAAAATCTTCAAATTTTATTATACAAAACAACTTTAAAGTTTAAATAGTTGAATATCTCGGTTCTGTTCTAACAACTTAAACACTAGAGCATAAAATTTTTTGTTTCTTATTAACTAGTAGCTGACTTTTATAAAGTTTATTAGCCATACAGCAGCAAAATCAATCATTCAATCAACCAACCAATCAATCAACCAAAAAGTTTATAAAGCGCTATTTCCACGATGTTCCACATCGCTTTTCAATGAATTTTGCAAAACAGATGGGTCATAAGATCCGCTCTGAACTTCGTAAGTAAGGGAGAAGTAGTCAGAGAAGAAGGTAGAAATATCCAAAAAAGAGCCAGAAAAAGCAAATGCAAATTTAGCAAAAGTGTTTAACATGAGTTAAGAGAACAATACGATCGTAAACCGGGGCGTTTAAGCTCAATTAATATATCTGATAAGTACTTAAGAAATAATTTAGATTGAAATTTATACATTTCTGCGTCTAACAATCCAACAATTAATTTAAAGTTAAAGTGGTGGTAATTTCTCACTGGTGTTGCTGCAGGAGTATATAAATTTAGAAGAGAAAATTAAATTTACGCAGTGAATTTTACACGAGCACAATAATAAAATGCCAAAAAGATAAACGTTAAATATTATAAAATGAATCGATGTAATTTATCCATCCATCCATCTTGTGTTTGCAGTGACGTAGTTTATGATATCGTCTGGATTTTAACTTCTGTCCAATCTGATTTGTTGGCAGCTGTTGGTTGGTGGTGGTGATTTAATAAAATGGTTTTTTTTGTATGATAAATTAATTCTTGAGAAGTTAACGAGCAAACAAATTAAACTATCAAAAAAAGAAAGAGATTTCTCGTAAGCCGCTTGCTGCCACACGAAGACCCACTTCACTCTGCTGCGCAGTTGAATGACGTCGAGATTGATTCCCTTCATGAAGGTTGTAAACGATCTGGAAAATGCTGGTTGGTAGGCATCGTCAGCAACCTGTTCGATCAGAACTGTTCCGTTTGTTATGTTCTGTTGTTGTTGATGGTGTTGTTGATGGTGTTGTTAATGATGATGTTGTTGATGATGTTAATGATGGTTATGTCGTTGGTGGTGGAGATTATATTATTATTTATGATGGCAGTGAAGATGGCATATTATCATACACTTCATAGTTACATTGCTTACATGTACAACTTGATATAATTTAAATATACAATATGGAAAAATGTATCCTTGAAATAAACCGTAGTTAATATTTGAATTAAATATTGTTAAGCTTTTATAAGCTGGCTAGGACGCTTGTTCATAAAGAAATATTAAAAGTATACAAACAAGCAAACAAACATGCAAATAAATAAATAAACAAACAAAACAAACAAGCAAGCAAATAAACAAACAAACATACAAGCAAACAAACAAGCACATAAATAAACAAACAAAACAAACAAACAAACAAAACAAACAAGCAAATAAACAAACAAACATACAAATAAACAAGCACATAAATAAACAAACAAAACAAACAAGCAAATAAACAAACACATACTTTTAAACAAATATTTAATTAGTTAAATAAATGCAAAATGTACAATACATATTAAATTTTCGAACTCAATTGAGACTCTACAATACAAACATAGATATCAATTCATATATAAAAATTAAATTGAAACACCGAGTGTCAGTCACCATGAGATAATTCTGCAAGGAGACAACTTTACTGCTGTTATCGTAAATATCAAACCTTTTGAAATCATACAACGAAGCGTCTTCCATGTTCAGCTTGTACACGTTCACCCCTCTTGAGTTAGTGCTCAGAAGATATCCACGCATTCCTGTGATGTCGATCAAACTCGAATCCGGTGCTTTTTTATTGACGTCGTTGTAACCCCACGACGAAACGTTCAAGTAGATTGGCTCTGTGGTTGTATGGACAAATTAAAATACATTCAATAATCATTTGTCCAAAACAAACAACATCTTATTTTTTGAATTTATTTAAATGAGTTCCTGAAACTTACTTTCCGCTATGTAAAAGGAGCAATTATTGTTGAAATTGGAGATGTGGATGGAGTTAGGTAGGTCATTGAAATGAAAGCAGGCCACGTTGTATACATCGAAACTCAGAGAGATGACATCCACCTGGAATGAAAAACAAGCACTGCCCATCATTCCACATCTCACGCCACACCTCATAACCAGCTTCATTTCAACTATCAAATTTGTTGACAGGCCAGGTCTGCTGAATACCAGGGATTTGTTGGTTGAATTGGAGCATAAAGAGGAGTTTCTCCATCGCAACTTGTTGTACACTCTACTTGAAGGCAGCAGTGACAGTGATGATAATGATAAAGCCAGCACTAACAAAATAATTATTGAAATTATTTGAGGATAAAAACACATTTTTTCAAATATTAATTTTAATATTTTTATTTTAAATTTTGTTTCTTATTAATTTAAACATTTTATATTCCTTCAACAATTTAAACAAGCTTTAGATATTATTATTTCAAAATGAGAAAAAAATTAAACATGGCTGAGACGTGAACAAATGACATGCAAGGTTGATGGAAAAGTTGTTGGCAGTCACACCACCCCCTCTCAGCGTCCACTCCCATCTATTGTGATCATCAAATTTTTCAATCCAAATCATTTGCATCGACAATTATTTCATTGTTTGTTGATGCATTGTTTCCAAATGTGTCGTCCATTTAACGATCGATCGATTGATGGCAACATGACGTTGACAAGTGTCTTATCAATGCATGCCTTAATGGAACGTATTCATACAGTTCGTACATTATTATTCAGTTTTGCCTTAAAAATGTTTCTGAAAATTTTCCTTCAAAATGTTATCTGTCGGCAATTTCATGTTGCAATTTATGACGACATCAAATTTTTTTATTCATTATTCATACATTCCCATGGATGTGCTTCATGAATGAAAATAATAGCAAATGTGTTGGTATGTTCATTTATGACAAGCTGCTAATGGAACTCGAGAACACATCAATAACGTTTATGAATGAAATATGTTGTTCAAAATTCAGTTGCCGCTAAATATTAATATAAATATTTGCACCAAATGTGCACTGAAGAACTCACGAATAAAAAATTAGAAAAAATATTTACTTGCTGCAAACAAGAAAATTTTTCTTCCTTACTGCTCTTAACGATATCATTAAAAAAATATTCAATTTTTGATGAAGGTTTGTTGAAATTTCAATTCGGATTAATTTTGGTTAATTTTTCAAATCTTTACATAAAATATCATCAGCAACAATAAACAATAAATTTACACTGATCGCAGCTTGGTAAGCCAACTTAAATTTAATATTTTATTGATTACAATTCATTAATTCACTATTTTGTAATTTATTCGTACGTTCAAGTTAGAATGGCTCTGTCCTTCAACATGTATAATGCAAAGTCAGATCAGGATAAACAAATCTCATACAGTAAAACAATTCATTTTATAGGCATTGTGTTGATAATAAGAACAGTCGAGCCTGCTCTTATTGCATATATTTTTCTACATGTATATATTTCAAATATTTTTCTACGTAATTTAGAATGAATTGAAAAATGACATTGCTTTGATCCCACATATCTTATAACATAATTTTTTTTAATATAATTTTTTGAATGTTTTTTAAAATAATTTTAAAATGCGTGAATAATATTTAAGAAAAAATAAACTTATGTCAAACAAATAACAAAATTATTTGTGTGGACTACTATTGGGTTGATAACAACACGATAATTTTAATGTTAATTTTGACAACTATAAAATTTTGAAAAGTCAAACATTTACATCGCAATAGAAAAGCAGTCATTTCAAAATGATTAATATAAATTAAGATAATATTTCATCACTTAAATAAAACAAGATTTTACCAAGTTGGTTCAAATTACCATTCCTAAAAAACAATCCATTTGTTATGAATATACTTTACAGTTTTGCAAAATTTCAAGTTCAAACTAACAAACCCAATGTCACATAAAATTTTAAAACTATTTAAAATATTACCACTTTAAGCAATGTCTTGGTGCTGAGTAAAAAATGTTTGCTCTAGATTTGAAATATGCTCAAAAAAGTAACACATAACTTTTAATTGAAACAAAATTTGATGTTAATAAATTTTAAAAAATATCACCAGAAAATACAATGCAAATTCAAACATTATCAACAAAAATAATTGCTATGCTTCTTTTATTATTAATAAAAATTTTTTTATTAAAATGAATCAATATTATAGACAGCATCCAAAATGAATCCATCAAGTTTTAAAGTTGAAAATGTCGGAAAGGCAGATGTGCATAAAATCAGCCATCGTAAACATTTAAATATAATAACTAACTGAACGTTCTCTAACATTTTAAAATCATTAAAATCAATTTAGAGAACAATTATTACTGTTTTCACAGGGACATTTCAAAACGCACAAACATTTTGAAAATATAAATCAGTGATATATTTAGAAATAGCTGGAAAAATAAACTAACACAGACACAAAAAGTTTCGCATTTTTGACGTAAAATTAAAAAAATTAAAATAACGTTGATTTTGACCACGTTTTTTTTTCCTCACGATAACAATCCTCTTTAAATAGATAATATATGTAGTAAAAAATGTATTTGAATAGCAATAAAGTACAAATAGGCGCATTTAGTAGTGCGGGAAGGATACTAACCAGTTACCACCGAAGGCCTACTCTATATCAATCTCACAGAGGATAGACTCAAGATAATGGCAGTAATAATCGAACCATCCATATGTTGAGGCAACGTATTGGATACACATCGCATCTGCTATATAAGGAGCTGATGGAGTCCAGAAATAATTCTCTATTAAATTAGATGTCCCTTTATTCAAATGAAATTTATTATTAATATAGATTCTTTTAACATTAAAAAAAAATTAAACTAGCTGAAAAAAGTTAAATTATCTATAAACTACTATCTTATTTTATGTTAATATACAATGTTATACAACAACATTACCAAAAAGAGTAAATATTATTTGGTGTGACCTGGGGCGGAACTTGGAGATTTTCAGGTTGTTTTATTTTATTTTAAACATTGATATAAATGTTAATACATAGAAATACATAGCACTGAAAAACAATCCTGATTCAATATATTACAATAAAAACTAAAAAGCTAGGTTGTATTGCAACGTAATCAACCCGCTAATGACTTCCAACATAGATACTAGGACACATTTTCAACACTTGCCAGAATTTTTTCTTTTAGACAACTCATCAGGCATTTTTTTATTCCGTGCTCCTCTTTTCTGAAAATTCCGCTCAACAGATTTTTTCTAGCATTCTTTAGATTTTGAAAAATATCGTTTTAAAATTTGTCGTTAGTGGCAGCTTGTCGATTTCTTTTTTCTTTTTAATTTAGCAAATTTTCCAAACTCGCAACTACTAAATCTTTTCCTACCATCCATTTTTTTAGAACCGACAAAGACGAGTAAAACTAGGACGACGTTTTTTTCAGCATAAATGTTCAACATTTTTGTGGTGTGAAGCCAACTAAAAACGGCAACGTCTACAGCACAATTTAAAGAAACTACAGCTCAATTAAAAAATTATAAGCAAGATAAAAATTCCGTTTTTCATATTTTTCGTTTGATTTTCTTAATTCAAAAAAAAGTAAAACGGAATAATCAAATTTACCTTAATCAAAATTTTTTGAATAATTTTTTATAAATTTTTAAAACGTTTCAAACTTTGCCGCTCGCTAAAATTTGCTCCCCGAGGAGCTTGCTCCCTTTGCTCCTCCAAGTTCCGGGCCTGCATGCGACACATTGCCTGTGTCTGCCGCAAAAAGTTTTGCATTTGAAGAAAATAGGACACTGACCAGGATAGGGCTGCCAGAAAAATGTAGCAGTGCCATTGATGTAAAGCTTAACTCCAGCTGTCCATGAATATGAAGAAACTGTGAAAACATGATGCATTTGTTAATGTTGATTACATTTTTTGCATATGTATTGTGGATTTTGTTTATATTATTTCCTGTTAACTTTTTCGTTTAGTTTTGTAAACTACTTTAGTCGTCTAAATTGTTCAAATTTTTGTTTCAGATGCAATATTCATAAACAAGATTTTAAGAGTTCATTTTTTATTAAAATTGTTTTGAATATTTTTATTGCTATATTATACATGATTTTTTTCACCTTTTCCATTTTTTTCACCTTTTCACAATGGTATGTCTTTGATGAAATTAATTTAGTTGATTTTGAAAGACACCGACGTTTGTTTGTACAATGGTGGCACTTAGCGAGACACTTAAAAAGCGATAATTGCGTCAACGTTTCAGATACTAAAAAGAATTTTGAAGTTTTTTTTTCATAAAATTTTTGTTTTGTTTTTAAAATAATTTTTCACATTTTACTATTATTTAGTACAGTAAAGATCCTCCAAAAATGACACCGATGGAGAATGCTCAAACTATCTGCTTCTCTGAACTTTTCTCTTCTGAAGATTCAACATTAAATTTCAATAATAATATTCGAATATTATTTTTACAAGTATCCTTAAAACAGCTTTTTTACACATTATGATTTAGCCGAAAAATCTTTGATGGTTGTTTCGCATTACAAATAGTTTTTTCTAAAATATTTTCAATTAAATGTTTTCAAAAAATTTAAATATTTCTTCATTGCCCTCACGGATTCAATAATATGTTAGTTTCCTTGCATATTCTAATGCCTTCCTTGTAGATATAATTTCTTGGCTAAAACTTTGCTTTATGTTTTTCTTCATCATTTAGATCTGATCTGCATTGCTTTTTAATCGTTTCTTTGTTTTCGCAAATGATCGCAATTTTGGCTTTTCCGCATTGAAGTTTGTCAGCAATCTTTTTAATGCTATTTCGGACAAGTAATCTCTGGCACAACTAGCATTTGTTCTTACAAGGTCTCAAATTTTGTTATTTGCAATGCCATTATCTATGATTAACAATTGATTAACAGGAAAGTAACGAGCGAAAAGAAACTTTTTGAAAATCGAATAAAGCTTTGTTAGCGCATTGTTGTAAATTATAAATTTATATTTGGTTATAAATTGTCTTTAAGACTTGAGCAATTTTGTACCAAAAAGTCTGTCCGTATGTATCAATAGATGCTTTAAATGCAATTTAATATACAAAACGGTTCCGTGTCGAGTTGGCTACTCTCAGCTGTCCGCTTTTTAGGTCTCGCTCTTCAGGACTTTTACTGTATTTGATCAGTTTTATTTGTTGGGAAATTCGTTTTAGTTTGCTCGCTTTTAGTTTTTGTGATCGTCATCAAAATCGACAATAATGTAGCAGCAGCATATTCGCTCATAAACGATAAATAGAAGCTTTTAACCTCAAATAAAAAAAACTTTACGAAAAAAATACCATTGCCCCTTTCAACTGAAAATGTTTTTAAAAAAGATTTTTAAAAACATTCAAGTTGAGTCGATATTACAAAAAGTAATTATTAACATTTTGATCCAATGTAGAATCCGATGATGTAGTTCTCCACGGAGTCATCAAACACAACTGGATGGGAGTTGAGCAGATTGTTGCACAACTTCCTGGAGTTATTCCATGTGTTTTTTGCACTTTGAAAGTTGTAACATTTGTGGCTTTCTACAACGTATTCAAATTCAGGCGGGCAATCTTGAAAAAATAAATTTGAATAAAGATAACATGACGACGTTTCTAACTTTGCAAAATTTTAATCTAACCGATACTACAAGCCATAAAAGCCAGACAATCCTTTTTTAAATTGGTTACGTTGTATAAAACGTTCATTTTGGGCACACATGAACAAGATTCACCAGACCTCACAAAATTAATTCCTTTCAAATTCATGTTCGTTGCCTTCTGAGCGTCACAAAAATATTTCGTTATTTTTATTTTAAAATTCAGTAAGTAAAATATTTTTATACTAATACCACAATTGTTGGAAATTAGGGCAACATAAATATATTACAAATATATAAAGTTGTTAATTATTTGTATCATAGTTAGATTCTGAAGATAAAAAACGAAGGATTCAGCGGCATACCAGACATTTGTAGATGCAATCACCAACGGAGACAGCCTTCAGTTTCTTCAAAATGCTCATAGCTGTATCAAAACAAACATCAGTTTTTTGATTGTTCACCACAATGTAGCTGTAAGCTCTGACGAAGGAGATCTCACGCGTGTGCAGGACCTCATGAGACTCATGAAGCACGAGCATCAAAACAAGAGAGGAGTAAATAATTTTCATATTGCAAACAATTTTTATGTTGTAAATAATTTTTGTGTTGCAAATTTTTTCAACTACAAAAAGCAACAAAAGTGGATTGTTCATAGATCTTTAAATTTGGAGTTACGTTTTTGAGCATGCATGCATGCATATACATATATGAATATGATTTAACGATTTATTCATACATACATATACATGTATAATGTTGGTAAAAGACCATAATTTTTACAATGATCTATAACTTCTACCGAATGTTTGGCGTTAATATGTTTGTAGTTCGTTTTTTCGATTTTTCTCACTAAAGTTTTTTGGAAAACGTTTAATTTATTAAAATTCAAAATAAACTTATTTTCCGAATTCATATTTCGATTCCGAATGAATCATCATCAATGCAAGTTGATTTATATAGGTTATAAATATATATATATATTTTTATATTTTGACGTTAAACCGTCATCGTCAGTACATTATTTATTAATTTTGTGATAGGTAATATTATAGCTTTAATATTATTAAAAATATAAACAAATAAATTTGAAAAAGAAACATGAAATTCTAATGAAAAATTTTAACACCAAAAAACTTAAAAAATTTTTGAACGATAGTTGTCAAAGCGACAAAAACAGCGTTAAATAGCTTCCTGTTTACTTTTTCAATTTTTCTAAAGGTTGATCGTACATCATTCTCAAGTTTCTTTAGTTCAAAACCAATATTTTTTATTTGTTTTAAGCATGATAGAACAAAAAAGCTTTTTTCAGTATTTTTTCGGTGTTTGAATTGATACTTTGTGTTCGTGGCCAGATGCTCAAATATATATTCATACTGTGTCTCAACCTTGTTGATTCTTTGTTTGTTCAAAACGAATACTTAACGATCATTTAATTAGTTTTACAATCTTCAACTTTGTACAATTTTCAAACCACCAGTTTTATTAATTCTGCTGATAACCATCTATTCCGCAGCTTTTATTGTTTTTTTAACATTTTTATTGCTTTTCATCATCACAATTTAACATTCCATCGTTTCAATGTTCCTGTTCATTTCTGCTGATCTTTCTTTAAGTTCTTCAAATATTTTTTCAACATACGTGTACTCGTCTATATAAAGCTTTTTTATATATTCACAAACCTGTCAGTCTTTTAGAAGCAGTTTGCCGTTCGTATCTTTTACTGCTCTTATCAATGACGCAAATACTCTTTTAAGCTATTTTATCAGTTTGTATGCCTCTTTGATTTTTCCTCCATTGAAGTTGCTATACAATTCTTTGCACCTTTTCAATCCAAGTATTTTTGGGACTATTGTTTTTTTTAAATTTTCTGCTATCTCGACAAGTTTTTTGCAGTTTTCGTTCAGCTCTATTTTTTCAAATTTGTTCAATTTCTTTTCTACATCTTTTTCCGAAGCAAGAATTTTTTTAGTGTAGTATTTAATTTACCAAGCCAGTTTTACTTTTTTCACTTGGGTGAACTTGATTTGAAAATTACATAAAACCAGTTGGTGATCGGAATCAATATTTGCTCCTGGGTAACTTCTGGTTTATCATGCTTCTGTCATTCCATCGGTTGACGTTCATGTCCATTTTTTGGTCTTCCTTGAAACAAAGTGTTTGCAATACAAAGTTTCTTTTTTTGGGCAAATTTTTGTAACATCTTCCTTTTATAATTTCTATTCCTTATTTTTCCATCACATCTTTGTAACTTTCTCTGTCTGTTTTTATTTTTGTACTCAAATCTTCTACCAGGAACTTATCATTGCATTTATTCAAATCAGTTGCAAAAAAATAAATTTTTATTTTGCGCTGCATCTTTTAGGCAAGCACAGCCAAAGAGACTGCAATGTGTAACATGTACGCTCAATTTAGCAAAATGTATTCAGTCCAAAAAAAACTTTTATCCCAGTTAATAAAATTGGTAGTGGCATTTGTATCCGCTTTTTGTTATATGCGCCTCTCTATTTCTTTTCCATTTCTTACATTACATTCACCGCCTCACCAGGCAGTCTATTCCAGACAGTCTATTCCAAAAAACCATTCAACTATTCAAACCATTTCTTGTCAATTGCATTCTATTCGATGACAGGCCAGTACCAATGAAACTTGTTTAAAACATGTGATGAGACTGATTCGTATTTGAAACGCCAGCAATTATCCTTGCTGCGGTGTTTGTACGTAGTTTTGAACTGGATTCACACAAAACTCTGTTGCAATTGTCTATTCTGTTATATACGAAACTATGTAATAAACATTTATTAGTAAGATATACGTCTGATTCAACGAAATAAAAAAAAATTACTAGCAAAGGTTTTTCACAAGCTAAACCATCGTCAAATCAAAGTCAGGTCAAACGCTGAAGTTTTTAATAGGTCTACACGGATATTAAATAATGTTTGAAACATTTGACAAGTGCCCAACCAGTTGTACTGCGTCTTCTCAAAGTTCAATCTCAATCCGTTTACTGACATCCACTCTGAGACATTCAATTCACTTTTAATTTTGCACGTGCTTCTCTTGGCCATTACATCTACTGTATAACTGGGTAGGGTATCATTTACGTATAAGTGGCATTCCTATTCAGATGATTCTACAACGCTCACAATATTTGCGTGTAAACAAATTGATTTGTATTATTTTTACAGCCAACACCTTAATTGCTTTCTATTGTTTATTTGTCTGACTTTACAAAATTGTTTTTTAATATGGATATTACTGCTTTGTTTAAAAAATTTTCTACAAACTGAATGAAGTTTGAAACTATTATTGAACGTGATATCGTTAGATTTGTATAATTTTCACAATCATGATAATTACAAGCAATTATGAAACAGTTGAAGCAATTTTCGCTACGACAATTTTTAAAAAGCACAGCAATTATTTTGTTGAATTTCAAATTTTTCCGACGTTGAGAGACGTTATGTCAAAAATAATATACCTTGTGTATAAGTTAAGTTGACCACGAAACAGCAGGTCTTCCTCAGTAATAGGTGTTTCCGGTGATCTTTGGGAGGGGGGTTAGGGTTAAATTTTACAAAATCTCCAAAATTTGACTTTAAAATTTGTTTACAAAAAATATATTTTATTATTAAAAATAAAAGTTGTACTCCGAATGAGCCAAAAAAAGTTCGTTAAAAATTTGTGAAATAGAAAACTTCTGGAAAATCTTGTTTTATTTAGAGAAATTTGAATCGTGTAAATAATTAAAAACGGTTTCTAATATTGTTATGTTATCAAGCAATCATTTAAATTAAATTAGTTTTTCTAAAATTATTGTCCATCTCAGGAGTGGGCAAACGTTTTCTCGTGAAGGCCGCATTAAAAACTATTTTACCAAATTAACCAAAAAAAGTTAACTGGTGACTGGCTGACCTTTTTTTCAGTTATTATGTCACTTTTCATTTATTCATCAAAATACGTGCCAGGACCCGCGGGCCGCATAATATTTTATTTATTTTTTTTTTATTTATTTATTTGAAGTATAACCAAAAGAGATAAACTTGTGGATAGGCTACCCTTAACTAAGAATTCCAACTGTAAATGTAACAGAAATGTCAAATAAATACATGCACACAAATTCTTACAGTAAATGTAACAGAAATGTCAAAGAAATACATACACACAAATTCTTCCTATAAATGTAACAGAAATGTCAAATAAATACATACACACAGACAAATGCTCACACGTACATCATTTTATGAATACTGTCATGTTTCCTATACCTAAAGGTAACAGTATAGTCACAACTGAGACTGAAAATTCGCTTACTAAGAACACCAAAATTAAATAAGTTGTAAAATTGTGTAAAACTATTTAAAATATGTGTTTTTTTCAACTAAAAAAGTTTTTAGCTTGTTTTTAAATAAGTATAATGAGTTGATTGTTTTAATTTCATGTGGCAATACAGTATCCCATACCCTTAAATACAAAAATTGATGTGAAATAAATGTGCAATTCTTTAATGGGTAAAATGTTGAGTGTCGAATAGTAAGCATTGGTTATATGAGTACACGGTGGAAGGGTAAATAATAGTCTTATAAACCGATTTTGACATTTTTGAATATAATTTAAATGGTTTTCTGGACTTCCGCCCCATAAAAGATTACAATAAATTGAATGTGAATATATTAGAGTATAGTAAAATTCGATCATTATGTCATAGTTTATTTTTGATTTGATTTTATATAATATACCTAGTATTTTATTGATCTTAGTTGAAATTGATTTTATATGTGGTTCCCATGAAAGATTATCATTTATTAACACACCTTAAAATTTTGTTAAATATGATCTAGGTGATGCCAGACTGTTCATTCTTATATCAAGGTTGCCTATTGTGTGTTGGTAATTATCTTGGGGCAGAATAATACATATTAACATTTTGTTAAATTGATAACTAATTTATTGAGAGTAAACCAATCTACGAATTTTTGCATTTCTTAGTTTATGCGATCACTATCCAGTTTAAAATCCCTTAAAGTGAAGAATATGTTAGTATCGTCCGCATATAGTAAAATATTTGCCGAATCAGTCACGTTGACAATGCCACTAATGAACAAGACAAACAAAAGAGGTCCGAGATTAGAGCCCTGCGGAACTCCACTGTTGATGTTTAGACATTCTGATTTAAATCCTTCTAATGCAACATATTGCTTTCTATCCCTAAGATAGCTTTCACACCACAAGTAGGCTACACCTCAGATTCCATTCATATATAATTTCTTCAAGAGTAATTCGTGGTTTATGACATCAAACGCTTTTGACAAATCTATGAAAATTCCTAAAGTGAGATTTCTATCGTTTAAAGTCTTGAAGACTTTCTGAATCAATTCGGCCGAACGCTTAGGCCTATATTCATATTGACAATTGCACATTATGTTATTTGCAACCACAAACGTTTTCAAACGAGTATGCATTATTCTTTCAAGTATCTTCGAAAGAGGTGAAAGAAGAGAAATTGGCCGATAATTGCAAGCATCCTCTGGATTACCTTTTTTGAAAATTGGAACAACCTTAGAAATTTTAAAACAAGCAGGAAATATGCCTTGCGATAATGAGAGGTTAATAATGTGAGTCAAAGGAACAAGTATTTCATGAATAATTTTTTTTATAATAAAGTTACTTAATGTATCATCTGAAGTACTTTTTTTATTTATCATGTTCGTGACTATACTTAATATTTCTATTTTGTCAGCAGGTTGATATATTCTATATTCTATATTAACTAATTCTATATATATTCCCAAGAATTAAATACTTTAATTCTAAATAAGATTACTATTAGTTATTGGATTATGCTGCGATTTAAGTAAATTGTCAGTTACATCTATAAAGTATTTATTGAATGCGTTACATATTTCCTCTTTTCTTCTATTAATTTGTTACCTATTTTAGATCTAATATATCATTTAATATGGCTTCGTGGACCGTAGTTTGCCCACCCCTGGTCTATTTCTATGTTAACAAGCTTGATTATCGAGCGGATATTTTTAAGATGTTTAAGGTGTTTTGTTTCATGATACTTGAGCGTAGAAGAAAATATTTTATATTTAATGAATGCTTCAATATTTATTGAAATAATAAAAAATGAAAATTTTTAAATTTTGACTGTTAGCAATTTTTTAATACTTGTGCATTGTAGAATTGTTATTGATAACAATTATTTTCATATAACGTGTTTCTTATGAATAGTTTTTTTTAATAATAAGTAATAATTTGAATTAAGAAAATTATGCACCATATTCATGCAAGTAAATTATTTATTTATACCGGATGTGTATTTGAAATTAATTTATGGCTAAAATAAGTTTGAACGAGGAATAAGAAATCATGCATGTAATTTTATGAAAAGTTTGGAATGTGGCAGTTCTCCATCATCAGCTTCTTAATCATTCTTTATGTAAATTTAGTTTCCACAGTTGATCTTAATGATTGCCATTGACTTAGCTGACATCCTAACATACCAAATATTTTTTTAATTAAAATACTTTCCATAGTTCGAGATGATATTCTCCGTTTCACTCCTCCAAACAATTTTGAATTATTCATAAAAGCATTGCTTGGTATAACAATTTAAATATTGAAAGGTAGATTTGTTCTTTCATAAAAGAGTCATTAGCTTATTACGTTTAAGGTTTGTTAATATATATATACTGCCTCTCAGATTGCAATATCCATTACAAAATTTTGTAATTTTTGTTATCATTGATTGATCTGCAAAAATAAAAATTGCCTTAAAACGTCAAATTAGCCGATTGTATTTTATTGAGCCAAAAACATGTGCCTACCAAAAGGAACCATTGTCTTTATTTAAATGATTCTTTGCAAAAACAATTAAAAATCTTGTTGAATTTAAAATGTTGTTGTTGTTGTTTTAGGTGGATCTGTTAATATCTCAATCAATAGTTAAACGTTATAGTTATATAGGTTGCATGGTGATGATAAGTTCAAATAAATTTCTTTTTCTTGCATATGAAAAGAAATGTTTATTGAAAGATAGAATATGGCTGTGAACAAATTAGCACTTGTTGTGTATGCATGCGCTCATGTGAGAATAAAGTACAACTGTGTATGCATGTACTGGAAATGAATTAACACATGTGTGTATGCATGGACATGGAGAGAATGGAATAACCGTATGTGGAAATTGGAACATGTGGCTACATTAGAAATTTGAATGATTGTTAGACGTAACTTTTCTTTTATTAATAAATCATAAATTGAAGAAGTTTAATTTTGTAATAGAAATAAAGTATATTAGAAATTTGTTGTTGATTAAAATTCTAAAAGATAATTTCAGAAATAAAGAGTTTTAAGATAAATTTAAATTGAAACACAATAAATTGGCGACGAGGATTAAAATTATTTCAGAGTTAAAATATTTCGTTGAATTAATATCATTAGTGCTTTGATATATGAGTACTGTTTTTTTTGACAATGGAAAAATTTCAAGTTTGACCCAGAATTTGAAACCTGGAATAGATTTGTCAAACGGTTGTTAGAAAATATTCCTGATGATGGGATAAACCAAGAAAAAAAAAAAGCGTTGCTTAGACAAAATATTGGAAGAAGATTAACCAACCAATGCTGGACGAAGGCAGGAAATGCAGCCGACAACCACACATTCACGAAATCGCAGCAACGGCAAAGTCAATAATTGAACCACCGCGATTGGAAACCCAGGAACGATTTCGATTTAGCCAAAGAAAACAGAACATCGATGAGACACCGACAGAATATATGTCAGCGTTGAGACAATTGGCGTTGACATGCGATTTTGTTGCTGATGCTACAGCACCGGAGAATCGACGACTAAGAGACAAATTTATTTTTGGTTTGGCTAGCCAAAATATTCAGGCGGATTTACTTACGCGCCGAGATTTAGATGTAAAAAACGTAGTCACCTTTACGGAAAGATATATTAGAACCCACAAGACAGCTGAAATACTTCAGGGCAAAGAAATAATCAACTCACTGAAGCAAGGAAGTGAAGGACGAGAAAAAAAACAATGTTAGTACAACAGAACGGAAACAATCAGAAATGCAAACACTGCAGATTTAATCATGAAGGGATTTGTAAATTTATGGATGCAAAATGCTACAACTGCGGGTTGAATGGTCACAAAGCAAAAGTTTGTAAAAAATTGTCATCCAAGAGAGAAAAAAATCAATTAAAGCAGAAGAATTGGACCATGGCTAAAACTGTTAAAGAAGGTGAAGAAGATAGTAGTTATATTCAGATTTTTAATATGGATGATCAGACAAGCAACTTAAAAAAGCGGTACGTTGACTTGGAGATTGACCAGTGTAGAATCACTTGTGAAGTAGACACAGGTACATTAGAAACAACCATCACTAAAAAAAGATTTGATAAAAATAAGAAACAGTTTAAATCATATAGTGGACATAAATTTCCAATACTCGGATGTGGCAGAAGTATTGTAGTAGTCGAAGGAAAGAAATTTAGCAATCAATTGTACTATGTTGTTGAAAGAGACTGTACATCCTTGGTTGGGATGAGATGGATCATGTGACCATGCGCATATAAACAATGTAAACATGAATTCAGCGAAGATGGATGAATCCGTCAACAAAGCTGATAAAGATTTGAAAAAACTGCTTCAAAAATACACAGATATTTTTGAGACATTAGGTTGCATCAAAAGTATTAAAGCCAGCATCACACTCAAGGAACTGCCAATTAAGAAATTCTGGCAACCTAGACCAGTTTCATTTGGTATTGAAAAGAAAGTCGACCTCGAATTAGAACGAATGGAAAAAAGGAAAATCATTGAGCATGTGCCTAGAGATATCAGCGAATATGCATCACCTATTGTTATCGTGGCAAAAAGAGGAACAGAAGCAGTTCGATTGTGTACAGATTTTAAATTTTTTATTAGCAACAGTGCCCATTAGATGGTGGAACAGTACCCGTTATCAAGAGTTGAAGACCTTTTTGTGAAATTTGGAAGCTGCAAATATTTGTCAACCTTGGATCTGGCCGAAGCCTTCCATCAGAATGAACTTGACGATGAAGTACAAAAATACCTGGTAATTAACACGAAAAAAGGATTGTATAGATACAAACGTCTACCGTTTGGAATGGCGTCGGCTCCAGCAATTTTTCAGCGTGCTATAGATCAGATAGTTTGTGGATTAGAAGGAACATCAACCTTCATGGACGATATTTTGGTAGCGGCACGTACAGAGAAGGAACACTTAGAGCGATTAAACAAAATATTTCAACGTGCCAAAGAATTTGGAATGAGGTTATGCTTGAAGAAATGTCATTTTGGAGCACCTTCAGTAAATTATCTGGGTCATATTATTGACAAAAATAGACTGCACACGGCACCAGATAAAGTTGAGGCTGTCAAAAAGGCACCAAACCAAAAAATGTCAATGAATTACGATCATTTCTAGGACTAGTCAATCACTATGGGAAATTTTGTCAGAATTTGGCAGATATTTTAGTGCCAAAGTATAACTTGACTAAAGAAAAAAATAAATAAAAATGGACAGAAGAGCATGATGAAGCATTTTCTAAAACACAAGTATTTTGTCATTTCGACCCATTGAAGCCTATTGGAGTAGCAGTAGATGCGTCTAATTATGAAGTTGGAGCAACGTTATTTCACATTTTTTCAAACGGCGATGAAAAACCAATTGCATATGTTTCTAAGAAATTGAACCATACACAACAAAATTACGCTCAAATAGAAAAAGAGGTTTACGCCATTATCTTTGGTATTTCGAAATTTCAACAATATATTGTATATGGCAAGGAATTTTTGTTGGTTACAGACCACAAACCATTATTGACTTTGTTATCACCAAATAAACCTATTCCCAACCGAACATCTCGACGTATCCAAAGATGGGCTTTGATTTTACAAGGTTTTAAATATTCGATTCAGTACAAATCAATGACCAAACACGGTAATGCTGATGCATTATCTCGTCTACCTTTAGAAAAACAGGCCGACACTGAGATCGATATTTTTGACATTGAAACTCATGATGTCGAAGAATTGGGGTCCAGCTTGTTTTCATATCAACAACAACATGAGGCTATGAAAAAAGATGTTGTATTACAAAAGTTATCACGTATTTTAGCCTACGGAAAATGGCTTGAAGAAAATGGGAACAAAGTTTTGGAACCTTACAAGCGGCATCTAATCGAATAATAAATTGAAAATGACATATTCTATTGGGGTCAACGTATAGTTATTCAGACAACTATGCGGAAAACCATTTTAGAAGAATTGTATCAAGGACATCCAGGCATAGTTCGAATGAAAAATCTGGCTTGGAACTTTGTATGGTGGCCTAACATAGATGTCAAAAATTTGTTCACACTGCCAGAGCGTTCGACCTGAAACACCAGTAGCTAAGGTTGATCCGTGGGAATTTCCAGAGAAACCATGGCATCGATTACGTATTGATTATGCTGGACCGACGCAAGGACTTTATTAGCTTATTGTAGTAGATGCAAGAACAATATGGCCGAAAGTTATCCCTGTACAAAAAACTACTTCACAGAACACTGTAGAAGCACTGTTACAATTACTTCGATTTGGGGTTCCTGTAGAAATTGTATCAGATAACGGAACACAGTTTACTTCAAAAGAATTCAAAGCTTTTTGAGGTTTAATATTAAACATATCTGCACATCACCATATCAGCCACGATCTAATGGAGAAGCTGAAAGATTAGTTCGTACTTTCAAAGCGGTTTTTTGAGAACAAGAATTGTCTTACGAGCGACTTATGCATCACATTTCAATTGTAGCTATAATTGCTTATAAGCAAAAAATATCTTTCTCGTAACGTAGTAAACGATTTGTTAGCATCATCACAGTAAAAATTACAACACTTATTTTTTATTTCTATATTCATAAGATAGTGGTAGTAAAAGTAGTAGTAAATTTTTTTATATTCATAGCTGTAGAAGTAAAAGCAGTAGAAGCAACAGCAGCAACATTAGTAGAAGTAGTCGTAGTAGTTGTAGTGGTAGTAGTAGAAGTAGTCATAGTATTATAGTAGTTGTAGAAGTAATTACAGTATTAGTATATTCTTCCATCGATTTTAGTTTTCATTATTATTACTATTGTTGTTAAAATTATCTTTTTAAAGTTAAATTTAACTTTTCTTTCTCTAGTTAACTATATGCTGATGATTCTTACATTTATACTTCTTTTCTTCCATCTAATCTCAATAGTGTTCTTCATAATTTATCTCTATGTCTTTTTTCAATTATCGCTTGGTCTGACTCTATGTGTCTTAAACTTAATCCTTCTAAGTTTGAATTAATTTGTTTTAATAAATCTAACACTCTATTACTATTCCTCCTATTATCTTACCTGATTCTAAAACTCTTGATGTCTCTCATAAGTTTCGTAGTCTAGGTTTTATCTTTGATTCTACTATGTCTCTCTCTTCTCAGATTAATAGTGTTGCTAGAAGCTCTTACTTTCATCTACGTAGAATAAAAAAACTTTTGTCTTTTCTTGATGATCCTACTCTTCTCCTTTTTGTTACTTCGTTAGTCTTATCTAGGATTGATTATTGTAACTCGCTCTACTATGGTCTTCCTGACTCTATACTCTATCCTTTAAGTAAAGCTTTTAACTTTGCTGCTCGTCTAGTTGCTCGTGCCCCTTTCTTTTCTCATATATCTCCATATCTTGTTCTCTTGCACTGGCTACCTATAAAATATAGAATAACTTTTTAAAATTTGCACGTTTATGTATAAGTCTCAATCTAAATTATTTTCTAAGTATTTATCAGATATATTAATTGAACCTAAACGCCCCGGTTTACGATCGTCTTCTTCTTGTCGCTTCTTCTTAACTCGTGTTAAACACTCGTTTGCCAAATCTCCTTTTGCTTTTTCTGGTCCTTTTCTCTGGAACTCTCTACCTACTTCTCTGACTACTTCTCCATCACTTGCGAAGTTCAGAGTGGATCTCAAGACCCATCTGTTTTCAAAATTCATTGAGGAGCGCTGTTGAACATCGCGGAAATAGCGCTTTATAAGGTAATTGATTGATTGATTGATTGAACCTAAACGCCCCGGTTTACGATCGTCTTCTTCTTCTCGCTTTTTCTTAACTCGTGTAAGACACTCTTTTGCCAAATATGCTTTTGCTTTTTTTAGTCCTTTTCTCTGGAACTTTCTACCTACTTCTCTGACTACTTCTCCATCACTTGCAAAGTTCAGAGTGGATCTCAAGACCTATCTGTTTTCAAAATTCATTGAGGAGCGCTGTTAACATCGCCGAAAAAGCGCTTTATTGATTGATTGATTGATTGATTGATTGATTGATTGATTGATTGATTGATTGATTGATTGATTGATTGATTGATTGATTGATTGATTGGATTGATTGGATTGATTAATTGATTAATTGGATTGATTAATTGATTGATCTTATTATTACAAGTTATCCATAACGATTATTGTGACGCAATAATTTCCGAATTAATTAGTTAATTTGCAAAAACGAGCACGTTTATATTTTTCAACATTTTATTACATTCAAACACATTTTAAAAAATTTAGTCATGATGAATAAAAAAATAACTATAATGAATATTAATACTTAATACTAATAATAATAACAAATAATAATAATAATCACTAGACGTATGAATGTAAGCAGTTCGTAAAACATTAAAACCAGTGAAATGAAGTTATCATTCATTCATTCGTTCGTTCATTCATTCATTCATTCATTCATTCATTCATTCATTCATTCATTCATTCATTCATTCATTCATTCATTCATTCATTCATTCATTCATTCATTCATTCATTCATTCATTCATTCATTCATTCATTCATTCATTCATTCATTCATTCATTCATTCATTCATTCATTCATTCATTCATTCATTCATTCATTCATTCATTCATTCATTCATTCATTCATTCATTCATTCATTCATTCATTCATTCATTCATTCATTCATTCATTCATACATTCATTCATACATTCATTCATTCATACATTCATTCGTTCGTTCATTCATTCATTCGTTCGTTCACTCACTCACTCACTCATTCATTCATTCAATAAATACATCTTTTCTTTCTTTAAATTCAGTGCTTTGCCTTAAACGAAGTCCTCAGCAAACGGACCGTGTTCGCTAATAATAAACATCTGTGAAGATTATTTTGTTCTTTTTTTTGATGCCCTCTGTAATTTCTTCAAAGTTATTTGCATAACGTTGGAAGCCGTAATGTTAGGACTAGACTCAAGTGTTTTATTCAGTTGTTTTTCAGGACGGTTAGTCAGTGGCATGAGTTGGAGCCGGTTTGATTCTTGCCCAGAAGCTCCATTTTCGTGTTGTGGTCGTTCGTTAGGCCTATTTTGTTGTTTTTTAGCCCGATTAGCTCGTGGCAGTAGTTGTGGTTGCAATTCAATAGCCTGATGCTTGGCTGGTTGTAGCTGGGACCGTTTAAGTCGTGGCAGTGGTTTTGGAGCTTGTTGATGTTGATGTTGTTGTTTACCTTCCAGGTAGATTGCCGATGATGAGGAATCAAAGGCCTGTAGCTGGGATTTTGGTTTCTGGAAAATATTAAGTCGCGGCTGTGGTTTGGGGGCTTGTATATGTTGTTGTTGTATAAATTCTGAGTAGTCTGCCAATTCACAAACTTTTTTTTTGGTTGGTTGTTGCTTGGACCGTTTGAGTCGTGGCATTGGTATTGGGGCTTGTATATATTGTTGTTGTATACCTGCCGATGAAGAAGATTCACGAGCCTTCTGCATGGCTGGTTGGGACCGTTTAAGTCGGGGCAGTGGTTTGGGATCTTGCGTATGTTGATGTTGTTTATCTACCTGGTAGTCTGTCGGTGATGATGACGATAGTGTTTCATGCGACATTCCTTTTTCCATTGTAAAATCTGAATTTGTGTCAATCGCACGCTTACGAATTTTTGACTTATTTATAACGGTACGCACGGTTTTACGAACGTTATTTTTAAAAGTTTTAAAATCTGTTTTTATTTCAGTCCAAACACCGCTTCGGATTCGGTCATGGTTTGGTTCTTTAGAGAATAGCTGTGATTTAGTTTTTTCAGTAGATTTTGTCTTTTTAAGCATAGCAAATTTGGTCTTTATTTTTTTTGACCATTTTTGCGTTTCTGGTTCACTTGTTGAGAAAGACGAGGATGAAGATGCTTCTGAATAATAATCATTTCTGTTTGACGACATGATGTAAATGCTATCGACTTACGATTGCAGACTATTTCGCTCTGTGATCACAATCAAAGTGTCGCAAAAAATGTTTATAAGCTCGAGATATCTTTTTCCTAACGTAGTAAAGAGTTTGTAGTGTTATTACAGTTATAAGTAGAACAATGTCTTTAGTAATTTAAAACTCTTTAACTCGCGTTTTGATAGATTAACAGTTTATTATCTCCTTTATATACCCAAAATACCACGCGATATCTAATTTATTGTTAATAACTTTGCTTTGTTTGAAACTTTTCTTTTTGACGCTAATTGGGTTTGACTTTGATTTGGTTGGCATCGATTGACTTTAACAAATTTTACATCATTGCTGCAATCAAAGTGAATATTAAACAAAGTAATCTTAAAATTCATTATAGTGTTATAGTTATTCTAGGTCATATGTTATAGTCATTATTGTTTTGAATCTCACAATACTTACTTCAAAACTGACTTTGATTTGATTGGCATCGATTTGATTGACTTCGATTTACATGTCATCGATAGTGACTTTAACTCCATTGCTACATTCATAGAGACTATTGAAAAAAAGAATCGCAAAATCTCATTAGTGTGTCATTATTATTGCTAAAATATAAAAATTTCATTATTATTGTGATTGTTGGTATTATTAATATTATTATTTTTGTTTATGTCATAATTGTTAAGTGCACAATCAAAGTGAATATTAAACAGAGAAATCTTAAAAATCATTATAGTGTTGTAGTTATTTTAGTGTTATATGTTATAGTTATTATTATTGTGAATCTCACAATACTTACTTCAAAACTGACTTTGATTTGATTGGCATCGATTTGATTAACTTTGATTTAATTGTCATCGATAGTGACTTTAACTACATTTATAGTGAATATTGAAAAAAAGATTCGCAAAAACTCATTAGAGTTTCATATTTATTACTAAAATGTATAAATTTCATTATTATTGTGATTGCTTGTATTACTAATATTCTTATTTTTGTTTATGCCTTAATTTTTAAGTGCATAATTTTTTATTTGAATTTTCATAATTTAGTGGTAGTAATAGTAGTAATAAAAGTTTTATTATTAGTAGAAATAGAACATGTAGCAGCTGTAACAAATGCAGCAGTTTTAGTATTTGGTAGTAGTATTAGTAGTAGTAGCAATAGAAGTAGTAAAATTTAGGTAGTTTAATTAGTGGAAGTAATTTATTCGTAGTGGAGTCTTGAAATTCATTGAGACCCATGCATTATCAAATTTCGATCATCAACATAACTTTCAAAAACGTGGGCGTCCTACCTTTTCAGCTAATTTCACACATGTTATTAGTAGTATGTAGTGTTGCAGCAACAGCGGTTGTAGTTGTTATAGAATTTTATTAGTAGTAGAAGAAACGATGGGACAACATTGGCAGGAAGCTGACCATGTATTATTGACAAAACGACAAAATAAAGTTGGCTCTTAGACGTCTGTAAACCAGAGATGGCGACTACAATTTCTACTATCGTTCCCCTAATGGAAGACCTCTGCAGAATGTTTTCACACGCCTAGCCCTTCTCCTAAATTTTTGGCCGTAATACCTAGCATGGAGATTGTTTTGTGAACTACTTTCAAAGCCAGACTATTGAATTTTAATTTATCTTCTACAATGACTTCAAATCTAAAACCTGTGCTTAATTTCACTTTCCAATTAATAAGCCAAACTATTAATTTTCTAATATCGTCCATTTTATTCTATTTTTGGTCTTTTTCACTCTTCAATATTTGGTGGATTTTTGAATCATCTGGAAAAATAAGATGTTGTCATATATAGATGAAATATAGCTCGGGCTTAAAACTACACCCTGAGAGACTTCACTCAAAACCGGTTTAGTCTCTGATAAGGCATCGCAAACAACAAACAACCAGTAAAGTTCTGTTGCTGCAATGTTTCTCTATATATTTTACTATTTTACCATTCACACCATACCATTGAAGTTCGCACAATAAACGGCTGTGAAACCTTGTCAAATATCTCTTCAAGATCTATGTAGACTACGTTGACGTTGTGATCCTGGTCCACTCCCTCAATTAGATTTTCCAAAAATTATAAAAGTTGCAGAACCGCAGAACGTTCAGGGTTGAAACCAAATTTAGTTATTGAAAAAAGTCCATTTCCGATGAAATATTTCATGGTATAGTCTGTAATCAGTGTTTCACTGATTTTACAACTAATTGATGTAACTGCAAGTGTACGATAGTTCTGAACTGTACCTGTATCTAAGGATTTGTGAGCGCCCCTATTGAATAACTTCAGAAGCGCTAGCTTCACTCGAGAGTGTCAAAACAAGTCGGCTCATGTTGTTGAATTTTTCAAATTTACAGTTAGTGAGTTCCAGAACTAGATCATTTCTTACATTCTTATACAACGGTACCACGAATACTTTTCATTAGATTTCTTCACATTGTTTAATAAATGAATGTCCCATATAGATAATTAAAAATACGTTGTCAACTATTTCAAAATACTTTGATATTTTGATTATAACTTATAATATTTTGTAATATGATTTTATGATCCTTCTAGCTTTTTGATTAAAGGTTTCATGATATAGTCCTTTATCAGTGCTTCAATAAATTTAAAACTAGTTGCTATATTACTATATAGATATATTACTGGACTATATTATTGGGCCAGGTGTCTGAGGTTATTATTATTTTCTCTGGCAAAAGTTGAATGTTTTTTCAGTATATTTTAAAACATAAATCTAAAGTAATTTCGAATATTTTTCGTCCGATTTCCTCACACTGTTTAACGGATGGATGCCCAGCCCATAGAAATAATTTTAAAAATATTGTCAACTTTTTTGAAAAACTTTAATATTTTGATTATCACTTTTACAAATATGATTTTATAATCTTTATAATTTATATTTTATTGCGAACGATTTTAAAACAATTTAATACAGGTACACTGTGATAGAAACAATGCATAAACTAACTTTCAATACTACTCTATCATCATTGAGCTCATTTTAAATGACGAGCCATGACATTTTTTAACATTTATACAAGTTTACTTTATTATTATTAACGTTATTGTTACACATTTCCCGTGATGAGTATTGTGACGTCATATATTCCAAAATAATTATATTATTTGTAAAATATAATTTTTTTCATTATTTTATAACGCACAAACACATTTGTAAAACAATATTGGTTATGGAATAATAAATTGATTGTAATAAAAAATTATAATTGATATTAAAAATAACTAAGAAATGAACAATAATGAATTAAATTTATCAAATAATGATATTTTCATCCCTCAAGTCATTTTTCGTCCAATTTTTTATTATTCATTCATTAACTCTTTCATTCAGTAACTTTTAAATCAATAATTCAATAAAGAAATAAATGTATCCTTTCTTTCTTTGGATTTATGGCCTTCTTTCTAACGAACGCATCAGCAAACGGAGGATGTTAATTAATAAAATACTTCTTAGTAGATTATTTTTTGATGTCTTCTGTAATTTTTTCAAAGTTATTTCCATAACGGCCGTTATGTTTGGTCGAGACTCGAGTGCCTTACTTTGTTGTTTGCATTGTAGTTTGGTCCCATTTAGAGGTTGTTTTTTGGACCCGTTGGTTCTTTGCATGGGTTGGGGCAGGTTAGAATCCTGTTCAGAAGCTCCAATTTTATGCTGTAGTGGTCGGCGAGACTTATTTTGTTGTTTTAATAGCCAGTTAGTTCGTGGCAGTGGTTTTGGCTGAAATTCAAGAGCCTGTTGCATGAGTTGTTGATCCTGAGACAGTGGTTTGGTGCATTGTATATGTTTTTGTTGTATAACTTTCAGGCTGTCTGCCAATTCAATAGTTTTTTGCTGGAGTGGTTGTTGCTGGGATCGTTTAAGTCGTGGCAGTGGCTTGGGGGCTTGTACATTTTGTTGATTTATACCTTGTAGGTAGTCTGTCGATGATGAGGTTTTATCAGCCTGCTGCTTTGGTAGTTGTTGTTCGGACCATTTACGCCGAGGCAGTGGTTTGGAGGCTTGTATATCTTGCTGTTGTATATCTACAAGGTTGTCTGCCGGTGATGATGACGATAATGGTTCAAGCGACTCTCTTTTTTCCATTTGCAATTTGTAATTTTCGTAACACTCACGCGACGTTTTCTTCACTTACTTTCTAATTATCGTACCACAGTTTTACAGTTGTTGCTATAGATGCTTCAAGCTAGAGATAATTTGCTCAAAACGTGGACAAGTTGTTATAATAATTGCAGCAATAAGTATACCAATGCATTCAGTAGTTAGAAATATCTAAATTGCTGTTTGGTAAATTAACAAATTATATTCCTCTATATATACCCAAAATACAATGTGACTTTTACATTATGGGTAATAACTTTGCTTACAACTTTTCTTTATTTAACAATGATTGTTGTTTACTGACTTTGATTTTATTGATATCGATAGTATTTGACTTGATTGACTTTCACTCTATATCAACATTCAAAGTGAATATTAAACAAAAGTATTGTAAATATATTATTTTTTCATTGCTTGTAACAAAAGAATTGTAAATATTTTTTCATTAAGATTATTATCATTAATAATATTAACGTTATGATTGTTAATTGGGTAATTTTTATTTATTCGTACTTTCATAAGATAATGATTGTAAAAAATAATAAAAAATAATTCAAAATTTGATACTACACACTTAAAAATATTTAATTTTTTATTCTTTTTAACAAAGTAAATATGAGTATGAGTTGATCAATCAAATTTAAAAGGATTTTACTTTATTAATTCAATAGAAAACAATAATAGTTTTAGTGTTTTATTTCCTGATAGTGTCATTTTAATCGCCCACCACACACATGCACACACATTATCACAAACTTTAGCACAATTATTACATTTAAAGTGCATATGACTATTTATTCATTCGTTCGTTTAAATCATTATTGGTGATGAAATAATATGTAATTTGTAATAATAATTATTTACCAATTATTACAATAACTAAAAACAATTATTACATTCAAAGATCATATGACTGAACTTTACTAAAGGATTGAAACTGTGAAATGAAATTATCAAATAGTCAAACGTTCACCATTCCAGTCATTCAGTCGTTCAAACATTTTACTATTTATTCATTCGTTCAATTTTTTTTTCCATTTTATTTCTATTTTTCATCTTTTGAATTGTTTTCTATCCTCATTCATTTATTTATTCATTCGTTAGTTCGTTCAATTCGTTCATTCTTACGCTTGTTCGTTCATTCGTTCAATTTTTGTTTCTTTATTAAGAACATTAACATTTTTTCTTTCTTCAAATTCAGTACTTGCTCTAGACGAACTCTTCAGCTCCATTTTTGTTTTGTGGTCTTACGTTAGGCCTATTTTGTTGTATTTTAACCTGATCAGTTTGTGGCGGTGGTTGTGGTTGCAATTCAAAAGCCTGTTGCTTGGCTGGTTGTTGCTGGGACAGTTTAAGTCGTGGCTGTGGTTTTAGAGGTTGTTGATGTTGTTCTTTATCCTCCAGGTAGAATGCCGATGATGAGGGTTTTGGTTTCTGGAGCATTTTAAGTCGCTGCAGTGGTTTGGGTGCTTGTATATGTTTTTGTTGTTGTATAACTTCTGATCTTGGTTGGAGGTTTTGGTGGGGCCGTTTAAGTCGTAGCTCATTTAAGCATGCATCCATTTTTTTTATTCATTTTCAAAAAACAGTCATTCACTCACTCAAGCATGCTTTCACTTTTTTTTCATTTATTTTTGAATCAGTCGTTCAATAAATCAAAAAGTTATTTATTCATTCATTTCATCAACCGTTAAATCGTATATTTTTTATTATTTTCTTTACATTTTCATTTACATTTAAAATTTTTCTTGCCTCCACTCTATCACTCGATCAATCATTAATTCAATCATTCATTTAATCATTCATTTATTAATTCAATCGTTCATTCGTTCTTTCGTTCGTTCGTTCGTTCATTTGTTCATTCGTTCATTCGTTCGTTCGTTCGTTCGTTCGTTCATTGTTTAATAAAGAAATAAATTTATCCTTTCTTTTTTTAAATTTTAGATCCCCACGCCTACAAAAATGAGGTATGTCTTTTTATAAAAAAAGTTAGTTTATTTTTAAAAAAATGTTTAAGTAGTTAAAAAAAGTAATTATCTTAAACAGTTAGTAACTTTTAATAAAATAGTTAAGTAGTTGTTATAAACTACTGGAAAATAAAAAAATGTTTAAGTAGTTAAAAAAAGTAATTATCTTAAACAGTTAGTAACTTTTAATAAAATAGTTAAGTAGTTGTTATAAACTACTGGAAAATACTAGTTACAATTATACAGCTCAACTACTTGTGTGTAGTTATTAACTACTGGTTAACTATTTATATTTAGTAACTACCCTCATGAGTTACAACCCATTTATACGGTACTAAAGCAGTGATTGTACTCAGCGATTTCAATATTTGGCTGGTCGTCACTCGTCAGTAGAGTTTGGGTTCGGTTCGGTTCGTTTTGTTTCTCATCTCTAACTACAAATCAGGTTGAACCATGAGAAATGAACGCAACTAGAAATTTCCAAACTATTTGCTATGTTTGTGTGATTGTTATCGTCAGCGGATCAACACAAGTAGTTAGATGTGAGTGTTGGTTCGGCGTTGTTATGAGTCTTTGTTGTTATTGAATAAGTTTAGAAAGTCAGTCTGATATTGAACATTTTTAAAAATCTAATTAGTAAAAAAATTTAATTTCTAATCAATTTTCAGACCCTGTTATTAACAAGTTTGTTTGTAGTTCTCAAAATGAAACCCAAAATTATTGAAATTACCCATCGCGTAAAATTTAAACTTAAATTTTCCATTTTTTAAAAACTTTTATTAATTTAGTGTTTAAGTGATTTTAAAATTAATTAAAATTATATTAAAACACAACGATCAATTTATAACGCGTGATTGCTCAATGTTCTATTAAGACATTTCTCAATATTTGTGAGAGACTGAGTTTTTTTTATTTAATATATATTAACATAACACAACGTAAAATAATTGGCTCAGATTCACGACTCTATGTGCCCATATCCTAATATGGGCATTATTTTAATAATATATTAATAAATTAATTTACATTTGTGTCACACAAATTCAGAATGCTACTTGGTTCAGGAATTTTATAATTGGTTTAAAATTTGCAAGCATTACTTGAATAAATTAAAAAAAATTAATTATTACAAAATTTTAGTTTGCTCGTTTTTTAACCGTATAATGTGCTGAATATGACTGGTTTAATTTAAAGTTAATTTTTTGTTCAAATTACCTAAAATTATTTTAAGAAGTATTTGTAGAGTAGAGCATTGAAATAGACGCTATTTATTTAACAATGAAAAGCCAGCGATTCAAACAATTTCATTGTTCAGCAGTTGCAAATTTCGCTTAACAAATCAACTGAAAAAAACGTTGCAGAAATTACGTAGTGATTTTATTACTTGATAATAAATTCAACAAACTACTTACACGCGTACTCGATGAAGTATATATTGCAAGTTGTGAGCACTATCATTTAAATTATGTCTAACAATATTCATTTCGTTGTATTTCTGCTTTGTTTTATTTCTGTGAATGCAAATGATTTTTGTTCATCAGCCGCTTTCCAAACATGCACATCATGTCAGATTGATGATGCATTCATACTTTTGGATGGCTGCTTGAGACCAAACTTCATGAACCAGATGCCTGGCTATGTTCAACCAGATCATGTTGATTTTCAAGAGGAACTTTCAAAAATTGTTAATATAAAGAGCAAGACGAGAACATTGATAATAAAAAACACAGCACTAAATGAGTTTCCATCAGCCATTTGCACTATGAACAAAATCTCAGAACTTTGTATCAATAACACCAACATTCCATTCATACCAAATAATTGTATTAACAAACTGAAAACTTTGAAAAAAATTTCATTGCAGTTTAATCAAATTGAACATATCCAAAAGGGTTTGTTTGATGGGATGAAAAGTCTTGAAGAAATATTTTTGAGCAACAACAAGATAAACTCTGTTGACGTGGATGTGTTTTCAAACCAAACAGACCTTCCATCGTTGCATACGTTGGATTTAAGTAACAACGTGCTGACGAACGTCGATGCATGGGTCATCATTCGAGCAATATCAGTTGACAAAGCATCAATTAATCTCAGCTTCAACAACATTTCATTCTTTACAAATCAAAAAAATTGGTCATACACGTGCAGAGATTTCCAAGGAAAATCTTTAAATTTTAATTTGAACTTTCACAAAAATAAACTTGAACATATAAGTGACCTGCTGATTTTTTTTCCAAAATTTATTGATCTGGTTTGTCTTTTTATTCCTAAAACCAGAAGTTTTGTGAACATCGAACTTTTAAACAATAAAATAATTTGCGATTGTGTAGATTATGAAATAATAAACTTTGTTAATAGACTGCCTCACGCGAAATTGTTTGATAAACTTATCTGCTACACATCATTTCGAGTTCTTCCTGTAAAAGTTTTTTCTGTTCATCGCGAGGAGCTTCAATGTGGGATGACGCCCTGTCCGGATGGATGTTTGTGTAGAGAGATCCCACTTTATAGGAGTATTTATGTGAACTGCAATCACAAACACATTAATTTCTTGCCAAAAATTTTACCGGTGGAAACGAAAACATGGAGGATTTCAGACTTCCATTACAATTTAACTTTCAGTCACAATTTAATCGATTCAATTGAAGATAGATTTTATTTGAACAACACAGCCGTCTTAGATCTTAGTCATAATGGAATAAGAAAACTCGATTCACACATTATAAACTCTCTTAAAGTTCTGAAAGAATTATATTTGCATTCAAATCTTTTGACTACTCTACCGAACGATTTTTTGATCCGCACAAGCGGTCCGCACCAACTGAAGGTTATAAGTTTACACAACAACTCTTGGGATTGCTCATGTGAAAATAAATGGCTGAAGTCGTGGATGATAAATTTAACAAATCAAAACATAAGTTTGCTGAATCCGGACAGTGTTTTGTGCAGAACTCCAAAAAGACTAGTGAGTAAAAGCATTGTTTCTGTTGATGAAGTAGAATTTTGTGAGGACCCATATATTGTACAAAAAAATAAAATTTTAATTACCATTCTAATCCCAATTTTTACTATTTTGCTCGTTGCGATATTAATTTACATTCTGATAAAAAAATTCAAAGTCGAGTTGAACACGCATTTGAACATTCACATTCTCGATAGAGATGAGTGCGTAGGCGAGAACATGTTGTACGATGTTTTCATCAGCTGTGCCAATGCAGACCCCGACCGGTCAAAAGGACTTGCACTCTTGAGTTTACTGGAACTTGAAGGTTACAAAGTTTGCCATCCCGACAAAGACTTCATTGTTGGTCGTTTGGTTGAGGAGAACATTGTCGACGCAATCTGTTTCAGTAAGCGTGTTGTTTGTTTCTTAACGCAAAACTTTCTAAATAGTCCCTTCTGCATGTTTGAATTTGAAAAATCTCTGCAAAGAAATATGGAAAAAAACAAAGAAAGATTAATCGTTTTGTTAAACAAATCGTTTGAAGTGGACAAGAAAAAACTGCCGAGACACATGTTTAACTTCCTGAAGACGCATACGTACATCGAACTATCAAACAAAAACTGGGTCAATCAATTGTACTACAGTCTGCCTATCAACAAGTTTTGTGAAGGACAACAACCAATTTTTAGACAACTATCACAACAACAACACCAGCAACGCCAGCATCAACTACTACTTCAACTACAACAACCACCACCCCCACCACAAATGGCATCACCAAGAACAACTGCAACATCACAACCAGCAACCACAAATTCATCAACAACTCCTACTATATCACCACAAACAACCACAGCAACTAAATATCAACAAACAACAACATTACCACCAACCCCAACTACTACAACCACAACTACACCACCACCGGCAGCAACTACAGTAGCAGCATCAACGACAACAACATCAACCGCAACTGCATACCGGACTGACGTTGAAACTTCAAACGTATAATAATTTATATCAATGCATACCAGGTGCGATTGTTTCACCTTCGTCGTACATAAAATAATGTATAAATAACTAAACAATGCATTTAATAAATGCACATTTTTTTCTTATTTTGATTAAAACAGTTTATTCAATTAATTCAATCAGTTAATTTCTAAACGTGATATCATGTTACATGTTATCTGTCAGATCCTGATTTTTAAAGAATAACAAAATAAAAAAAAAAATCTGTGATGTTTCAGTTTCGTTTCAGTAAGATAAATGATAATATAAGACTTCATGAGGTTGTATTTGCTCTAAGAGGTGGAAATATTTAAAAAACACAACACAAACATACGAACTTCAATCAATAGTTCAATCGTTAAATCTATCAATATGTATTTTGATTTGGAAAAAATTTCTGTTTTCACTATCTGCTTTAATTCTACTAGACCAAAAATGCTCATGCGCAATTTAATATCCCGATCCTATGGTTAAAATTTTATTTACATTTATTTACTTTCAAACATTTTTTCTTAATCCATTTCAATATTTACATTTAAAACCAACACTTTTGTTTTTAATTCTGTCTGTTTGCTTAAGTTAACTTCCTCGTTCAACCAGTGATTAATCAAAGGTTTTTACGTATGCATTTATATAAATATATAGTATATCTATGCAATGAATACGTATTTTACACATGTGTAATACTGTTCCATTTTTAGCATGTAATTGCAGGGTACAAACAAACGTTATAACATGTTTATTCCTATTCAGAAAACTACCTCAAGTTCATTCACAGTGAAACTATCTGAGATTCATTTTATACTTATTAGAAAATATATCCTTCACCAACCTCCATCAAATTCAAACTTATTCAGATAAAGTGAATCATTAAACGCATGTGCCATCGCTGCAACTCAACACAAATAAACAAACACGTCTTTTCAAACTGCGGCTCAGCCTCAGCGTTAACCGATGGCAACAAAATTCTTTCGCTGATTGTTCGCCACATCAGAGCATGTGCGACCATGTGTTCACAACTACGCAGAGTTGATTTGCCCAGCATCCTGTCTGTTCAGATCGTGGAGACCTGGCTTTGCTATCATTAACAAAAGTTAACTAATTAACGTTCTCAAAATCTCCTTCTGCCACGAAGCAAACTCTATGAAATTTAGACGGTACAAAACGAAAAAATAACTAAAAAATTTGAAAAATAATCTTGTAGATGATGTGAAATATTTAATTGCTTCAAATCATTTTTTGGTAATAGACCATAATTTTTACAATACTCTATAAATTCTACCGAATGTTTGGCGTTAATATGTTTGTTAATAATTTGAAAAAACGAACTACAAATATATTAACGCCTAACATTTGGTAGAATTTATAGAAAAATGTAAAAAATAATTTTTTCTAAATATTTCATATAGGCTTTTATAATCCTTTTAATTTATTCCTAATCAATTTAAAGATGAAGCAACCGACGTTTCTGAACTTTTTTTATCAATGGCGTAGCGAGGTGGTTTAAGGTATTACATTAGCAACTGGGCGCCGCTCATTAAGGGTGCATTAAAACTGCCTTCTAGATTATCTTTTTTTTTTGAAAATTTTGATTGCCAACAAAATACTGCTGAAAATAAACTCATTGGTTACTCCGCAATAAAAAAAAATGGAACTTATAATGCAAAAACAACGTTTTGCTATGATAATGTTGACTTATAAAGCGCTCTGGCAAGAGACTGAGGCGCTCTCGAAACAAAAAACATTCTTTGTTAGACGTTTGAAAACGCTCAATCAAAATAAAAAGTTTTTAATGACGACTTAAATGACTGTGTAGAGCTGCAGTTCCTAATCTTTGGCGGAAACGAATTTCAAACGTTAGGAGCAGCATGTCGGAATGCACGACCAACAATATTGTTTGCTGTTTTATGCTGATGAAAACGTAAAACGATGGCAGAGCGCAGTTAACTATTGTTTGTATTTCTATGTAGAAGATCACTGAGATACGACGATGAATGCCATATTGAATGTTTGAAGACAGCTATTTTAAATAAAACATCAAAATTAAATGGAAACCACTGGATTGGAGGTTCATTAGATTTGATGAGGTCGTTGATGACAGACGATGTAACGGTGTACTGAATTGAGTTCTACTCTAGCGTCTCTATTCATTATTCTTTGGAGACGAAATTCTTGACTTTTAGATAATCCATTTAACACAGAATTGCAGTAGTCCAATTTGGACAGTATCAAACACTGTGCCAGATAACTAGCCAATGCTGTAAAAAGAAACTGTCTAATATGTCGTATTAAATGATTATACTCTTAAATGATTATTACAGGATTTAGCTATAGACGTAATGTGAATCAGGTGAGTCAACGTTTGGGAATGCTCCAATAAACCGTCGACCTTCGGATAGAACCATTTTTGAATATTGATATTGATGAAGTTATTTGGTGTAGAAAATTGTTAAGTCTATTTTTTGTTGGAGTTGAAAATGTTTTGTAGTCGGTTGGTTGAAACGTTATAGGATGAAAATTAGCCGGGTCATTGAGATTCCTTTTTTGTAGATTAAAATTGTTAAAGCTTTTCTCCAACAATTTGGTATCATAGATGAGGCCCAGCATTTTAACAATAACTTATAGAATAAGGTTCTATGAATTGGACATTTTTTGAAAACTAATATCGATATCTGATCCAATGGACACGGAGAGGCGCGAGATTTACTTCCACGAACTGTTGTAGGACTGGCATCACCGCTGAATGGGGGCAACGGGCAATGTTGTAATTAAATTTGTCATCGGCTTTAATTGCGCTGTAGAAGAAATTGCTCCCTTTTTCAAAATCGAATGATGGAGGTGTTATTGTGGTGGGCGAGAAAATTTTTTGCATGCTTTCCAAAAGTTCTTTGATAGTTGAATTGAAACGTCGGATTGATCGGCCAATTTTCCTGGACGCCTCAAGTGATGAAGCTTGGACCTAATCATTTTACTGACGGCAATTATGTAATTGTTAAATGAATTGATGTTCCGTCGGTGGATTTTCAAATTTCTCAATTCCTTCATGAGTTGTTTAATAATTAAATTTTGATTTGTTGTTTTTTGGTTTAACTTTTCCAAAAGTATTGAAAAAGTAGCTGTAGATTGTGTTTTAGAAAATTGAGGTGAAATTGTTAAATTTCCTAACATCACATAATTAGAATATAATTGTTAACAAAATTGCACTGAGTTCAAATGTCATAAAGTGCAAAAAATTTTTAAATGAATTTTTTAAATGATAAAATTTTAATGACTAAATTAAATATTTTCTTATGGTGAATTTTTTCCCGCAAAAGTCAAACGTCATTTATTATTTTATTATGACAAATTTTTGAAATTCAGGATTCTGTTCAAAAAAATATTTTGAAAGCACATATCAAAATAAATGTTTGCACATGACATGTATTGTTGTTTGTGTGTGTGGTGTGGTTAGCTATGTGGTAGTTATACAGTATCAATCTATGTGAGATTCTGCATATTGCTCTTGTTCAAATTATTAAACTGTTTACGACGTTGGTGCATGTTAGAAATAGTGATGCTTCAAACATATTCAATTTTCAAATCTTAATTTTAATTAGCTTTAGCAATGTCACACATCCATAACGTGGAGCACGCATAAACGTACATGATATGAAAATCCCCATGATATGTAAAATGCCCAGCACACACACAACGCATTCGTTTCTACACACATACACCACACACACACGTATCAACATATGCTTCAAACCATAATGTCAACAAGTACACATGTCAACAAAAAAATTATTTATGCATTATTTAGTATTTTATTTGCGTTTAAATTTAGCTAGAACTTCTTTAAAAATACAATTTATAAACTATTTAATAATTCACGTAGTTTAAACTTTCAAAAGCAACTTTTTCCTAGCATATTTGTGCACGTTCGATGTTCAGACTCACCTTGAAATCACGTAGAATTCTCCATTTAATTACATGCATCAGATAAAACTAATTTTGCTTCTAGACAAGCAAACAAACATACACACACTACACACACAAACATCAAAAATACACACATACACAAACAACACACACACAAACAAGCACACACAGAAACACTCACACACGCGCGCACACATACAAAACGACGTACATCTTTATTTGTATTAAACACTAACACCACACATACACATTTGTAGGTAACAGCCACACCAAACGATGATTTTGTGAACAGTACCTGTTGTAATGTACCAATGGCAAGAATAATAAAGTTCTCTACTTTTTAATTTACCCTTGTCTGAAATTCGGAACTGAACAAAAACTAAATAAAATTAATTCATTTGACTTGACATATTTATCAACAAAAATTAAAGAAAAAAAATGAAGCCACGTCTTAAATAATTTTTTAAAAATCTTTAATAATCTTAAACCGAATAAGTTACATCATAGAATTGTTCTCATTGCGATATTTGCACGCGTTGTCTTTGGGCTTGACGCGTTGGATCCGAACAAAATAAACGTTTTTTTAATGTATGTGGGTTATTGTCTCGTGATAGTGTATGCATTAAGATTAGTTTGAAATAGTTGTAGCATGATTGATATTATAATATGTTTGTTTGTATCCTCTCGTACCGTTTTGTATTGTATTAATAATTAGTAATATTAAAAACCCTTTGGTAGCGTACTTATTAATAAGTAATGTTAAGAACCTTTTTGTAGTAAATTGCTGACCTATTAATATCGAACTGAACCGTGAATATTGAAGATTTATCCTAATTTGAATATCAAACTCTTGATTTGATTTCTTTAATGCTTTTCGGTTATTGAAAGGAAATATCTAAACGAGCTAGAGTTGACTTATGTTAGAACAATAATTATTTTCAAAAGTTAGTTATATATATGTGTTTTTAATCAAAATATTGATGAAAATCACAGCATGTTTGGCTTTAGATAACTTCCAATGTAACTTTTCGATTTTTCTAATGGTTGATCGTAAATCATTTTCAAGTTTCTTTAGTTCAAAACCAAAATTTTTGTTTATTTTATGCATGGTTGTTGTGTTTTAACTTAAATTTATCTTAAAACTCTTTATTTCTGAAATTAGCTTTTAGAATTGTAATCAACAACAAATTTGTATTAATCTTTATTTCTATTACGAAATAAAACTTCTTCAATTTATGTTTTATTATTAAAAGAAAATATTTTAACTAAAGTTATGTCTAACAGTCATTCAAATTTCAATTGTTGCCACACGTTCCAATTTTCACATTCGGTTTTTCCATTCTCTCCATGTCCTTGCATACACACAAGTGTTAATTCATTACCAGTATATGCATACACAGTTGTACTTCATTCTCACCTGAGCGCATGCATACACATGTGTTAATTCGTTCACAGTTATACTTTATCATTCAATACACTACACCCCTTCCTCTTTAATTCTCAACTCTTCTACCATCCATACCACTGCGGTGGAACTCCTTTGGTAGTTCGGGTTGAACATCGCAAAGCTGGTTCTTCAACTTGGTCTTTGATCACAGCTGGTTGCTGCTCAAAAATCTCTGACCGTCGTGGATCCACTACCCTTGGTTGTTGAACTGTCTCACTCGGCATCATAGGATCAACAGTACCGTTGGTAAAACAATTATTTCTCTTTTCTGTTGAGATCTGCAGTCTTTGTCGCGACTCAATAGATGATCTACGTGTCGTTTCCATGGTTTTTCATACTCATCAACTTGAACCATGTAGGTTAAATTTGCTAACTTATGTAGAACGATTCCCAGGTACCCATGCTGTTTTATTCAACCGAAATTTTCTAACCCAGACACTGTCTCCGGGGTAAAAATTTCGATTACAGCATTACCGTGTTGTGTCGTTGAATCGTCAAAAAGGTATAATCATGAAAACATCAACTCTAGTGTACAAGTCAATAAATTGTGTTGCACTATTTTATTTGTAATTGAAATTTGCAAAAAAGTTTCCAGCTTTTATGGAACGCATCTGAGGTTCCACGATCTAAACGTTGATGTTAGTTCCAGTGACGTGCCTTCATACGGGTTCTAGTAACATCGCAGTGTCAGAACCATCTGTTTGGAACCATTTGCCTGCCATTTTGAGAGATCCGGAGTTAGACCAGCCTGATTTAAAAAAACTGAAAACTTTTTTGTTTTAATTCATTGATTTTTTCTTGTTCATAGTACCGCGTTTAATTATGTAAAAATTGAAAAATCATTTATTCTAGTTGTAATGGATTGAGTTCTCTTTTCATGTTCTTTGTGCCATGTTTAATTCAATCAATTAGCTTGTAAAGCGCTATTTCCGCGATGTTCAACAGCGCTCCTCAATGAATTTTGAAAACAGATGGGTTTTGAGATCCGCTCTGAACTTTGTAAGTGATGGAGAAGTAGTCAGAGAAGTAGGTAGAGAGTTCCAAAAAAAGGGCCAGAAAAAGCAAAAGCAGATTTGGCAAAAGAGTGTTTAACACGAGTTAAGAACAAGCGAGAAGAAGAAGACGATCTTAAATGTTTAGGTTTACATAATATATCAGATAAGTACTTAGGAAATAATTTAGATTGAAAATTATACATAAACGTGCAAATTTTAAAATTTATTCTATATTTTATAGGTAGCCAGTGCAAGAGAACGAGATATGGAGATATATGAGAAAAGAAAGGGGCACGAGCAACTAGACGTGCAGCCGATTTAAAAGCTTTACTTAAAGGATAGAGTATAAAATCAGGAAAACCATAGTAGTGCGAGTTACAATAATCAATCCTAGATAAGACTAACGAAGTAACAAGAAGGAGAAAAGTAGGATCGTCAAGAAAAGGCAAAAGTTTTTTTATTCTACGTAGATGAAAGTAAGAGCTTCTAGCAACACTATTAATCTGAGAAGAGAGAGACATAGTAGAATCAAAGATAAAACCTAAACTTATGAGAGACATCAAGAGTTTTAGAATCAGGTAAGATAATAGGAGAAATAGTAATAGAGTGTTTAGATTTATTAAAACAAATTAATTCAAATTTAGATGGATTAAGTTTAAAGTACATAGAGTCAGACCAAGCGATAACTGAAGAAAGATATAGAGATAGTTTATGAAGAACACTATTGAGATTAGATGGAGGAAAAGAAGTATAAATGTAAGAATCATCAGCATATAGTTGATTAGAGAAAGAAAAGTTATTAATAATACGAGGTAGTTCAAAGGTATAGAGTATAAATAGAAGAGGGCTAAGGATAAAACCCTGAAGTACCCAGAAAGTAAGAGTAGATGAGTTAGAAGTAGAATTATTAAGAACATCAGAAGAAAAACGATTACGGAGATAAGAAGAAAACAAAGATAGACAAGAATCAGTAATATTAAAAACAGATGTAGCAGCCTCAAGAGAATGGTATGATCAACAGTAATAATGAAAAAAATAAAATCTTTTTCCAATTTTTTTTCGTTGTCTTGCACTGATTTTCTCTTTTATTCTTGCTGATTATGCCCTGTTCAGTTGATATCATTTGGATAGCGCTTTTGAGATCATTTGAAATGGCGCTATATAAATTTTTCATTAATAATAATAATGATAACAGAATGATTTCACATAACTGTGCTTCGGCTAATGTGGAATGAACTTGATTTAAAGCTGAGCAACTATTTTGAAAATAATTAAAAACAGAAATTTTCGATCATAATTTGTTTGTAAGAAAGTTATCTTTATATAATTCTTCTTCTTCTTCTTCTTCTTCTTCTTCTTCTGCAGTTTTACGGCGTTTTAGCTCTGATAGGCTATCTTTACGCCCTTGGTCTTTGTTGATTCTATTTTCTTTTGTGGATCTTCATTGACCCGTGAGGCAATTAAATGTTGTTGAACATGTTTATTTCTTTAATGAATGATAACAGGTTTTGTAATTTTTCATCTTTGAAAATTGATCGGATATCATTTGGTATTTGATGTTTTTTCCTGATTTCATTGTAATTTTGACATTCTATCAATATATGTTGGATTGTTAATTTTGTATCACAGTTCTCGCAAATTGGAGGGTTTGTTTTGTTGAGAATCCATGAATGAGTTATTTTAGAATGACCGAGTTTTAATCTATTTATGATGTTTAAATTGTTTCTACTAAGTTCGTTGATTTTGGTGTTTTGTGAACTATTTAGTTCTGGCATAACTATTTTGAGGAAGTTAGTTATTTTATCCCATTCTTTTTGCCATTTGGAACATATGAGGTCGTTTGTCATCACTCTTATGTCGTAATATGGAATTGGAATGTTTGATGGGGGATCGAAGTGCGCTTGTGCTGCCAATTGATCTACCCTTTCATTTCCTTCAATACCAATGTGGCTAGGAATCCAGATTAATGAAATATGATTTTTATTGCTTATTATATCATGTATTTTGTTTTGGATCTGAAGAATTAATTGATGGCGGGGATAGTACTGTTTCAATGCTAGGAGAGTTGACAACGAATCTGTGAATATCTGATAGTTTTTTCCTGTTGAATTGTATATGGAGGATAATGCCATGTCTATCGCTGTTATTTCCGCTGTGTATATTGAGGTGTAGTTTGGAAGATGCTGAGTACGACTGTTGGTAAAAATTGATATTGCTGCTGGAAGATGATTGCTGCTGTTGTTGAATTTTCTTTCTTCGAGCCATCTGTATATATTTTAATATTATTTTCATTATTGCTTAGTTTTTCTTTATACATAGTTTTTGCCAGCTCTTGGTCTTTGTTTGCACTTGTTATGGATGTGTCAATTTCGGGGTAAGACATTAGCCATGGAGGGGTTTTGTGGGTTATCTCCTCTAAAATCTTTGTTTTATCTATTTCTTTGATATATTCTTTTAATCTTGTTGCAATTGTGGGAATGGATTTAATTTTTGTTGGTCGATTTTTACTCATTATGTATTTATAAGCAGGATTATCTATTTGAGTTCTTATTTTGATGTAGTAATTTATTGATAGTTTTTGGTGTCTAAGACATAGTGGCATCTCTCCTGCTAATATATGAAGGCTACTTGATGGAGATGTTTTGAATGCACCCAAACATCTTCTTAAAGCTTCGTTTACTATTGGCTCAAGGCTTTTCATATAGGATTTCCTGGTGCCACCATATACTGGGCCGCCATAATCTAATATTGGTCTTACTGTTGATCTGTAGATTGTTGTCAAATGCTTTTGATGTGCGCCCCATGTGTATTGAGATAATGCTTTAATTAAATTGAGAGCCTTCAGGCATTTCTTCTTTATCTGTTGTATATGGGGTATGAAATTTAACTTTGAATCAAATATTATTCCTAAGTATTTATATTGAGGAGTGAATTCTATGAGATTGTTTTGAAAAATCAGTTTGGGATACGTTTTATTGCGTTTTCTTGAAAATAATATTGCTTTTGATTTAGATTTTGAGAATTGTATTCCATTTTCATTCGACCATTTCTCTATATCCTTCAAGGTTTTATTTATTTCTGTCTGCATTTTATTGGTGTCTTTGTCTTGGAAAGAAATGGTTATGTCGTCCATATAGAGAGCTATCATTGTGTTTCTAGGGATTATTTTTGTTATATTATTGATGCTTAGACAGAACAAGTTTGGAGACAAAATACTTCCTTGCGGAATGCCTAATTCTGGAGACATTATTTCTGATAGGGAGTTGTTGACCTTTACAACGAATGTACGGTTTGTTAAAAAGGCTTGAATGAATTCTGGCAGACGTCCTCTTACTCCTGCTTCATATAGATTCTTTAGAATTCCATAATTCCAAGCAGTGTCGTATGCTTTTTCTATGTCAAGAAATATTGTTACTACTTGCTTTCCCTGATTCAAAGCTTGTCTTATGGAAGTTTCTAGTGACACCAAGTGGTCCAATGTTGATCTTCCTTTGATGCCTCCACATTGTACGTCAGATATGATTTTATTTTTTAAGGTACCAAATTAATCTATTGTTGATTATCTTCTCCATTATTTTGCATGTGCAACAGGTCAGAGATATTGGTCTGTAGCTGTCTGGTTGTGATTTTGATTTGTTTGGCTTACTTATAGGGATTACTATTGCCTGGAGCCATAATTTTGGTAGTCTTCCATTCGACCATATATAGTTGTAAATTTTGAGTAGTATTGTTTGTGACTTTTGAGAAAGGTTTTTAAGCATTTTATATGATATTTGATCTGGACCAGGCGATGAATCTCTGCTATTGTCAATTTCATGTAACATTTCTCTGATGGTTATTGGGGTATTATAAAATTCTTGATGTTCAGTTTTGAAATCTATCTGTTTATTTTCTTCTTTGGTTTTGATGGCTTCAAATATATTGTTTTGATTTTTGGTGTATTGCTAAAATTTATGAGCCAACACATTTGCTATTTCTTCATCTGTTTCATATATTTTTTTATTGATGATGATGTGATTTGTTTTATTGTCAGAATTTTTATTTTTCATTTTTCTAATCATTTGCCACACTTTTTTAACGGGAGTATCTCCTTTAATGCTATTGACGTATGAGTCCCAACAAGTTTTCTTTTCATTTCTCACAACTCTCCGAGCTACAGCTTTCAATTTTTTGTAATTTATCAGATTCATTTGTGTTGGATTGTCTCTGAATGTTTTGAATACTCTTTGTTTTCCTTTAATTGCACTTTTGCAATTTTTATTGAACCATGGATTTAGTATTTTATCTTTCTTATTTTGCGTAGTCGGCGTTATCTGTTTTATGATTGTTGTTATTATGTCCATCCATTTGTCCATTGAGTTTTCATCAATTTCTTCAATATCCTTCATCATTTCATTTGTCATTACTTTAAATTTGTTCCAATCTATTTTATTGTAGTTCAATCTGTTACATTCATAATTTGTTGCTTTAATTTTCATTGTTAAAATTATTGGGAAATGATCACTGCCGTGAAGATCCTCTTCAGCTTCCCATTCAATATCTTCAAACATTGTTGGGGATGTCATAACTAGGTCAATTATGGATGATGTATTTGTGTGCTCATGGAACATTGTTGGAGCTGTTGGTTTGATGAGGCAAATGTTATTTTCTATAATGGTTTTTTTGTAATTCTTTGCCTTGGGTATTTGAGTTTTGGGATCCCCATAACTGGTTGTGAGCATTAAAATCGCCGACGAGGAGAAACGGTTTAGGGATTTGTTGAATTAACTGTTTTAATTCTTCCGATTTCATTATATTATTAGGTTTGATATATCCATTGCATATGGTAAATGATTTGTTGCATGTGACTCTTGAAGCTATGAAGTGATGGTCAGTTTTTAGTTGATGAGAAGATTGTGTGATCTTATGATGTATATATATTGCTGTTCCAGCTGATGGATTTGTCTTAGTTGGAGTGGCTGCTTTATAGTATGATGAATAATTTTTTAAGATTATTTGTTTGTCATCAGTTGTTTTTGTTTCTTGGAGACGGATGATGTGAGGTTTGTATTTTGCTATTAATATTTGTAATTCAGGTAAATTGTTTCTCATTCCTCTTATGTTCCATTGTAATATTATTATATTATTATTGTCATTTCTGTTTGGGAAGTCTTCATATGGATATATACTATTTTTATTTATGCTGCTCTGGTTGAATTTTGTTTTATTTTCTATTTTGTTTGTTGTGTTTTTTGTATCACGATCCGTGTTTACTTCTGCTGGGCTTTTTAATTGTTGTTGATTTGTAATTAGTACATCTTTCATCATCACTATCATCATTGAAGCAGTCATCATGCATGTCTTCATCAGAAAGAAACATATATGGGTCATTACTTTCATTCATATTTTCTTTTGGATTTGAGGGTTTGTTATTTGTTTGTTTTATTTTTTGACTTGATTCTGATTTTTTGGTTTGTGTTTGATTTTGAGCATCTGTATTTGTTTTTTTTTAAATGACTCTATGCAAGGATTTATTGGTGTTTTTATTAGTTCACATTGAACAGCTTTGTCTGACATTGAAATGTTCTTTTTTGCTATTTGAGAATATAACGGTTTATTTTCTTGGCAGATTTGATTTTTGGCTTGACTGTAGGATATGTTATTGTCAATTTTTTTCTTTATTATTTCTTTTTCTATTTTAAATTTTTGGCATATTTCTGGCATCGTGTGCATCGCATAGGAGGTGGAATGTATCTATCTATTTTTAAAGTTTGGTAACACACTTTTATTTCTGTTGGAGGCTGTGGGTTTTGAAAAGTTAATATGTAAGTGTTGGTGCTTAACTTCTGATTATTTTTTGAAATTTTAATGTTATATATATCACAAACTCCTTGTTTTTCCAAATCTTCTTTTATTTCTTCCTCTGTGCAATATTTAAATAGTGTTGTTTTGATAACTCCTTTACTTGTATTGAGTGATTTATGAGGATAGCATTTGACTTTTGTATCTATCATATAGTCGATTTTTAAAGCTTTTTCTATTTGGGTTTTTTCTTTTATCTTGAAGATAATTCTGTTTGGTTGTATTTTTATGAATTGCAGTTCTCCAATGTTCATTTGAAAAAATTTTTGTATTTTAAATACCGATATTTTTCCAAAATCATGACTGACGCCAGAATTTTGCGGTTCAATAACATAATACATCGTTCCTTCAAGTGCCGGTGTCTGTGTTACTATGGATGACAACACCCTCGTCCTCTTCTTTTGTGGCGCCAGTTTCACCGACTGGCCCACCCGGTAGAGTAAGCAATATGAATTACCGCAACTACAAGAATTTACTTTTTTATTAATTTACACTATTAAAAATTAACTTTTTGTAAACAATTCTCAAAAAATTTGAAATTGTAATTCCGAAAAACGATTTTTAAGCAAAATTTGTAGCTACGAGATAATACTCCCTATATCGCTCACCCCAGAATGGGTCAAATTTTCTTATATAATTCATCATGATCGTAACGCATACAATTCACAACGAGGGAATTACAAATTAATTTGCTTATATGTTCTTACAATTTGTAAATAATATTATTAAACCACTTTAATTTATTTAGTACGGAAATTGTAAATAAAATTGCACTGAGTCCAAATGTCATAAAATGCAACCATTTTTTAAATGAAAAAATTTTACTAACTAAATTAAATATTTACTTATGGTGATGTTTTCTCCCACAAAAGTCAAACGTCATTTATTAACGTTTAGCCAGGTATAGAGAGCAGTTCTCATAGATGTTTTTGTAAACATCATTAGGCAGATCGTCAAAATCGTAACATAAAACATTGTATGTACCACTAAAAGCTGAACTCATAATCATTAATTGAAAAACAAAACATGGTTTGCTCGATGTCTTACAACTGTAAATGCAAAAGTAAAAAAATTTCACTGTGTGTGTTATACTCACTTTTTGCAGTGCATTAACACTCAATAATATACATGAAAAAAATTTCTATTAACTATTTCTTAAGTGCCCATAACAACTTCTCAAAGTTTATCCTGATCGAAAGTTGCATGCCATAAAGGATAACGGTCAAGTAGGCATAAAAACGCTGACATTCTTATGAATATATATATTGTAAAGCTGGATGCGGACCATAATTAATGCAATATTTGATAAAATCTACCAAATTTTTAGCATTTGAAAATTTACGGTTGAGCTTTTCAATATTTTTAAATTATAGAATTACTGTCAAAATTATTGAAAAGCTCAACCGTAAACTTTCAAAAGCTAAAAATTATTAATTCTATTAATTTTTACTAAACCTTTACTATATTATGAAGATTTTTCAGCATTGAATGAGAAAACAAAAATATTGAAACTGAAAATTTGAGAAGAATTCGATGGAGAGAAATTCACATGTGTGCGCAAAAAAGCCGCCAATTTTCAACTCCAGGCAATTATGAACCTGAACAAATGTTTAGAGTATCTTTATACAACCAGATGTTAGACATATCAATTCAAGAAGTAAATGGTAGATTTATTCAATTTTATTAGAACATGAGTTAGTTATTTGGGTTTCCGAACAATATAAACGACATGAATTTAAAACATGACGAATTATTAAAGCGACAAAGTCGCTTGTTGCCTATGCACAAAAGAGCTCTAGATTCAGGCTTGAGTGTATAAAGACGCGCAATATATTGAAAAGCAATTATTTGATATTAGAAAGCGATATTTGATATTAACACTGCGTTGTATTTTTATTGTATTTGCGATGCACGTTAGTGAATTGTGATTCGGAAATCGATAGTTTCTGAACGTTAATTTTCATAATTGATTAACATTGATTATTGATTTGTAAAAAAATAAAATGATAATTTAAAAGTTATATTGTCTTTATCTTCCAATGGGATTAAACGAACCCGTCGTCGTTATAACATAGCGGAAATATTTCAATTGATTTTGATCGTCCTCCACTTTCGTGGCTAAAAAAATGTAGGCATCTGAGGTTGGACTCGGAAGTGGACAAATTTCATTTCATTGTGTGTTTAGAAAAAAAATTGTGGTGTTTTGGTTCATGCTTGAAAAATATTTAAATTTTAATGAATTTTTTAAAAATGTTAATTCTAAAAAATAATTTTTAGGTTCAAAAATCAAATTATTATTTAATGAAACTTAATACAAGTAAAAAAAAATCTTAAATTAGTAAACGAAATTTTAAGAAAATTCAATTTTTTACTGCGCGAATGAACACGTTTTAATTTTCTTTGGCGAATAGAATTTTAAAATTTGGTATTTACAAACATTTTCTTTAATACGCAATAACTTTAAAACCAAAAATATTTGTAACACTCTAACGATTAATTAACAAAACGTGGTTGTATAAAGTGTCCTGAAGAATATTTTATTTGTTAGCATTACCAGTTTTTTATTTTTCGTTTTTTGATTAAGATTTCAAAAAATCTTTCATTTTTTTATAACTTATTTTATATTTCATGCATATCTCCGTTCATCTAATTTGTCTTAATATATTTTAATTTTATCAGAAACATCAAATGTTGAATCTGCATATTGAAAAACCACGCTAAAATCCTCGAAATATTATCGTAACCAGGCTGTTGTATTACTGCCTATTGTATTACTTACCAAAAACATAAAAAAGTCTGCGGGAAACGTTAAATAAATTTTTAAATAAATGTTCCTTCAATTTAAAAATTAGAATTTATTTTTTCAAGAACATTTAAATTTCATTATTCAAAATTCAAAAATCTGATTAATTTCAATCTTATAAAAAAAATTTTTTTAAATGATGTCAAATGTTGTGAATATGGTCATGGAGGTATAGCTAGGTTGTGCAGAACTCGTTGGCGAAAATTTGAAATACTGTCCTACGAAACCAGTAAGATTACATCGCAAAGACAAATTATAACTTTAATGGGAGTGTAACATTGATTCAGATGGATCGTGTAATCAATTAAATAATTGACACTGTTTAATACGAATAAATAAAAGGGCAATCGTTTTTTTTAATTAATCTAAATTACTGATTGAAATAAAATATCATTTTCAAAAAAATTACACAGTATTTATATTTTTTGCTTCATTATATCAAATTGACTATTTTCTCTAGTTCAACGAAAAAGCTTTTAATAAAATAACCCATCAGAGCACTTAACGTTCAAAATGACATCCACCTTTATTTTTGTTACATCGACACCACCTTTCTAAACTCATAAGCTATTAAGAGCTTGACATAAAAAACAACGATGAAATTAATTCATTCACTCAATTCTTGATTGGTCATTGTTAAAATTAATTTGCTGCCTGCAAATAATCAAATAAGAAAATTAAAAATAAGATAACATTTTCTAGAATACCGACGGCAAACCGTGGTGGAAAGAGAGTCACCTACGTGCCGGTGCACAGGCAGCGCCAAAACTCGAATGGTGACTTTTTTTAACACTTTGTTATTACATTATTTCAAAAAATTTTTCACAACAATTCATTTAATAGATTTTTGCATAACTGAAAGCGTGTCAGCTCGAAAAATGAGATTGCTCTGGGAAGATACTATGCTTATAAATCAGGGCCAAATAGGTTCGATTTATAAATTTGCTTGAACAACTAAATTACAATTTTGAAATTTTTTGTAGAAGATGCTGGAAATAAAACACAAGTTACATTAAATAAGCACTAAAATGATTTTTATTGATTATTGAAATATTCTATTGATGTTCACTAAATCATATAGATAGAGAGTTAGAAAGCCTAACAATGTCAACTAATATAATGTTCAAAGGTTCATATCAAAATTAACAAGAGCTGTTTGTTTACTTTTTCTTATTAGTCATGTTGCACGGAAAACAAAATTCAAAATTTCATTCGTAGAACAACTGCCAATAATCCCAGCCAACAAAAATACTCGTCACCTTCCCAGTGTAGTAACCAAATGGGTGCTGGAACAGTTCGCAGCTGCTTGACTTTTTGTTGTAGTTGACTGAATCGCAGTTGAGTTGCATGCAGTTCAACAGACAAGGGTTGATCGAGCTTGTGTTCAATGAGAATGTTATTAGTTTTGTCAATCTCTTGTTTGAAAATTTGTTCCAGACCTTGCTACCTAAATAGGCATTCGTAAAGAAGTGAAAGATTCGTAAAATAAAAAATCTTTTACGTCGTAATTTATTATTTTTCAAAAGAAACAAACAAAAATTATCAAAATAACAGTCATCAACTTTAGAAATTTGATTGAAATTCAACTCCAACCGCTAAATTCGGGATCTGCCACTGAAAAGAAAGCATTATTTTAAAAACACTTTAAAAGACTTTCAATTATTCTTTTCTGCAAGAATAGAAATCCTATCAATGAAGAACAATTTTTCTAAATCGACCATCAACCAGTTGGTCTTAGGTCCCAAGGTACTGTAACTTAAAAAACATCCACAGTTAGCGGGGGTCCAATATTCCGTCAGTTGCTTTTGAGAGTTTATAACAAGAGCCAGTTAATGAAAATGGCGATGTTACTTTCTTCAACAGAGCCAGATTCTTATCTTATTTTAAAATGTAATTTTATGTAATACTTTCGATCAATAACATTCATTTTCATAATTTTAATGCAAAAACCTGCAATCGCAATTTGAGAAAACGTGAAAAGTAGGATTATCTTTTCCATTATTTAGTTTTTGAAAACCTATCAGTTCTTTCAAATTTTACCGAACTTATTCCCAACAGAACATGTTGATTGATGACAGTCTGTTTCACATTTACACGTACATGCCATCTGAAACTCCTGTTATCTTTTGCCACGTAGAAATAAACAAATAAAAAAAATGTTATGTTGAATTTTGTTCAGAACAACAATTCATTCCAGGAAACAGAAAATAATTTGAATGCAACTAGCCATCAATCAATAATTTCCTGCCTCACATAATTAATAAATAGATGAATTATTTTGAAACAAATTTCATTATAAATAATTTCAGACTCAGTTAAAATAATTGTTTTCTAAAACGAGGGAAATGAACAAAATAATTTTCACACCTGAGAAACTTTTCTTCAATTCCATAAAAGCCTGAAATGGAAGACTTGAATCATTGTTATAAATTGTGATGCTTTTAACGTGTCTTCATGCATTTATTATTTTATCGTTTTCGCATTTGTTTTACAATTTTATGTGTTGATACATATATTGCTAAAATAATTGCTGAAACTGAAGCAATTGAATTTATAATATTTTGTGTTTATCATGTTGTATGATTGTTGGTTGTCAGTTGTCTACCAGTGCCAACCTTAGCAAACTGAAGGTGCAACTTTGAAAGACCCTTGAAAAATCAAAAACCTAGGCCTCCGATTATTGGAAATCTTCCACAAACCAAATGTGAAATTGATGTTCACGGGGTGATGATGTTTATGGAGATGGTGATGTTCATGGGAAATATGACGAGGATGAAAAAGATAATAAGAATAAACATGATGATGATGATGATGATGATGATGGCGATGATGACGTAGTAATGACGTAATGATGATGACTGGTGTCAGTACTAGATGTTAACAACTGCTCGGAACTTATTGAATAAAATCTCATCGTCTCATTCTTCATCATCTCATCTTCCGCATCATCACCACGAACGATGCAGGCATCATCGTCAACGTCGAACGCAGTATTTTTATCACCTTCATAATCAACATCATTGTAAAGATGGCTCAATGGTTAAAGGCGCCTGATCTTGCTGCTGCAGTGACTGGGATCGAATACAAAAAAATCCCCGCCTATCATATGCAATGTGTATGATGCGTGGTTTACACGCGTATTCATATGCACTGTGTGTGTTTGTCGTTGAAACCTCTGAAGCAAGCGCAAAAAAGAGAGTAACCTTCAACCTTTTATTAATTATAATAATAAGAATCATCATCATCATCACAATAACCATCTTTATCATCATCATCATCACCATCATTATCATCATCACCATAACCATCTTTATCATCATCATCATCACCATAACCATCCTTATCATCATCATCACCATAACCATTCTAATCATCATTATCATCTCTTTCTTTTTCATCATCTCCCTCATCCTCACCGTCGCGGCAACCATCCGACCCTATCGGGACAGAAGGTGTGGCAGAAGGAGCAGGTGCAGTTGGGTAGTTTAGCATCGGACTTGTAAAAGACGGGTTGATGGCAGGTCATGCCAGTCCTGGAGAAGCAAGCAGGACAATCTGGATCGTAGAAGGATGATAGGGATGATGGAGATGCTGATGATGATGATGTTGCTGTTGAGTGATGTTGATGATGATGATGTTGAATGACGTTGTTGATGATAATGTTGTTGAGTGATGTTGATGATGATGATGTTGAATAAAGTTGATGATGATGATGTTGTTGAGTGATGATGTTGTTGAGTGATGTTGATGATGATGATGTTGAATGATGTTGATAATGATGATGATGATGTTGTTGAGTGATGTTGATACGCACACGCTCACACACAAACGCTCACACACAAACGCCCACACATACACATACACAATAACATTCGTAAAAACGCGTTAAAACAGCGCATTACACAAAATACGCCGTTTTATTGATCAAAACCATTTCTTAAATATTTTTATTATTATTATTATTTCTATATTGAATATAATCAGATAACTGCTAGGTGTAGGAAGAAGTGATAATAGTAGTAGTAGTAGTAGTAGTAGTAGTAGTAGTAGTAGTAGTAGTAGTAGAAGTAGTAGTAGTAGTGGTAGTAGTAGTAGTAGTAGTAGTAGTAGTAGTAGTAGTAGTAGTAGTAGTAGATGTAGTAGTAGTAGTAGTAGTTTTAGTAGTAGTAGTAGTAGTAGTAGTAATAGTAGCAGTGATAGTTATAATGGTAGTTTTAGTCCTATATTATTATTTCTAGTATTATTATTATTATTATTATCATTATTAGTAGTAGTAGTACTTGTTATTATTATTATCATTATTATTGTTATTATTATTGTTTTTATTACTCACTCTACCCTCACCATCACCATGGTTTAAACTTCGAAATTTGAAATCCTTCTTAATAATAAATGTTTCTTAACAACATTGTGCCATAAGAAAGTCAATGAAAATTATACAACAATCACGCTTATGCGCACACGCGCGCACGCACACGCAAGCACATTCACACAACACACACACACTCACACACACACAAACACATTCACACACAAACACTTTCACACACTAACACACTCAAATAAACATGTTTCATGGTAGATCGCATTTTATATTAACAAGCATCTCAAACTTCGATGCATTTTTTTTCAACATATTATCGTCGATCATATTTTATTAGGATTTTTATTTTTAATGCAGTTGCTAGAGCCAGTCCGGGTAGTAAGTATTCCAGCAGGATTCAATTCTATCAGCATGTAATGTATAGATTAAATTACCTTATCATTAAATTAGGTGATTATTGCGTACAGTAATATGATGGAGTCGTGATTTCGTCGAGTTATAGTTTTGTTTTATTGATTTATTATTTTCAAATTGATTAAAGTTTTAAGATTTGTGAATAGATGACATTTTATGAAAAGAAGTCCCGCTGTAAATCAGCAATGACGTGAGAAGTGAAATATTGAAACAAATTTTTTCTTTTTTAAAAAATCCATAATATATTCAAAGATTCAATCATTGAACTGAGGTTGAGTTGAAACAGGCAATTGTCCTGAGGAGGATGAGTTGGTCGGGCTCTTACTTGGAGGTCTCGGGGAGATGAGCGGAGATTTGTAAGCATTTTGGCTCACCCTAGAAAAATAAAAAATTGAATCGACAATAAAATATGTTTCAACATGAAAAACTTAAATTTCAACTGCACATTTACAGACATATATTACGCATTGGTCAGTATGATTCCGTCATGCCTCGTTCGTTAGAAGTCACGTTGCGTTGCTGTTGGTCATTGTATCATATTTCTTCATAAATTGCTGGACACTTTCTGACAGATAAATTTAGCGTAATTCAATTAATCCATCAAACCAATCAATAAGTTTATAAAACGCAATTTTCGCGATGTTCAAAAGCGCTCCTCTCAATGAATTTAGCAAACAGATAGGTCTTGAGATCCGCTCTGAACTTCGTAAGTGATGGAAAATTAGTCAGAAAAGGAGGTAAAAAATTTAAGAGATAAGGACTAAAAAAAGAAAAATGCAGATTTTGCAAAAGGGTGTTTAACACGAGTTAAGAAAATGTGAAAACAAGAAAACGATCGTAGCATTTAAATACTTTGGAAATAATTTAGATTGAGACTTATATATCAATGCGCAAATTTTAAAAATTATTCTATATTTCATAGGTAATCAGTGCAAGAAAACAAGGGATACGAGCAATTAGACGAGCAGCTGAGTTAAAAGCTTCATTTAAAGGATAGAGTGTGCAATCAGGAAGACCATATTAGACCGAGTGACAATAATCAACCTTAGATAAAATTAAAAAGTAACAAGAAGGAGAAGATAAGGCTAAAGTTTTTTTTTATTCTAAGTGTAAGAAAGTAAGAATTTCTATTATCAATATTATTCTGAGAAGAAATAGCCATGTTAGAATCAAAAATAAAGCCTGGACTACGAAACTTGTGAGAAACACCAGGAGTTGTAGAATCATGTAAGATAATAGAAGGAATAGTAATAGAGCGTTTATATTTATCAATACAAATTAATTCAAACTTAGAAGAAAAAAATCTAACACACACTGTGTCACGGAATTGTTCTCAGCGCGAAATTTGCACGCATTGTACGATTGTTGAATTGTTCATGTTTTGTACGCGTTGTATGCTGGTGCAGCTGGTTTTTGGGATTGGCTCGTCGGTTTCGAATGACGTTTCATTAGTATGTATGTAGGTTATTGTCTCGTGGTAGAGTATGTATTACGATTAGTTTGGAGTAGTGGTATCGTAATTGATGTTATAATAGATATTTTTTTGTATTTTATTATTAATTAGTAATATTAGGAACCGTTTAGTAGTGTAATAGTAATTAGATATATTAAGAACCGTTTGTAAAGCTGTTCGTGTTTGTAGCGTAATAATGGTAGTCTTGAGAACCGTTTAGTAGTGTAATATTAATTGGTAATGTTAAAAACCTTTTTGTAGCATAATATTAATTAGTAATATTAAGAACCATTTTGTAGCATAATATTAATTAGTAATGCTAAGAACCATTTTGTAGCATAATATTAATTGGTAATATTAAGAACCGTTTTGTAGCATAATATTAATTATTGCTATGCGCCCTTTTGTCGGTGAGCTAAAATGTGCTAAATAGTAATCAAAGTTGTGCATACTATTGCAGTGATAATTAAAAACTTTTTTATAAAATTAGTGATAACGCTTGTGGTGTAATACTTAAACAATAAATTGTTAAAATAATGAATGAATATTTGAAAGAAGTAATTCGATTCAACGCGCCAAACGACGCTCAAAATTTAGAAAACGAAGAAATCGAAAATAATTGTGCAATTTTTACCTAACAACCAACTTAAATCGTTCATTTTGATGACACGAGACAACATAATAACAATTTGTTCGTCAGATTGAATTGCTATTTAACACAAAAATTATTTCTATGTTAATTTTTAGTATTGAAATTATTAGAATAATTAATTGAATTTTAAAATTTGACTAATAAAACACCGCGACAAAATATCACAGCAGTGCAAATGGGAGGAATTTTTTTTAATAATTTTATTTTATTTCAAACAAAACATTGCAAAATGAAAAAAGGTTCCAATTAATACGAGTACTATTTGCAATTGGTCCTACTTGTATCAAATCATAATATATCAAAAATATCAAAAGAAAAAAAAGAGCAGACCATAAAATTAAATGTTAAATTTTCAATAATTAGAAAAAATAAGAAAAAAAGAAAAAATTTACAAAATTCACTTATCATCTTTGAAGTTATATGACTTTCTATCATTAATTCTTTATTCAGCCTGATAGAAGCAGCATGTTTTGTCTGAATCATTTTTTGAATTTCAGGGTGTATTTCAAAACTTTTTTAATTTTTTCAAAATTAAAATCCTTGAATTAAAACTATTTATTATTATGAAAATAAAAAACATAAGCGAAAACAAAATGTCCATATGCCCGCAACACAAAATTAACTATAACATTTTAACACATAAACAATGTACATGAATATATGTTATGTTCTGTTCATACATAAAGATCAAGCAAAAATAAAAATATAAACAAAAATATAAGAGAATAATTTCTATTATTAAGTCAACTACTTATACTTTATATATATGCATACAAACATTTCTTCATAAAAATTTCAATTTCAACTAATCATATATATTGTCCTCTCTTTAAGACAATCATGTCAAAACAAACATTTATACCATCATCCATAATCTATGAACAACATTCACGAATAGCCAGCCATCCTTTAACTCCGCTCTCCAATCGTATTTAAATTTAGCATTCATAAGAAAATCATCCAACTTTTTTTTGAACTCATTCAAAACACTGCAATTAACAACATCATCATTCAAATTATCCAAATATTAATAAAATATTTTTTCTTAAGTTCGTATGGAATGTCAGTGCAGTTAGCCTCATTTCATGTCCTCTTGTTCGTCTGGTGGCTCTCAATATTTCAGGCAAGCTTTGTTGGTCCTTTTCATTCAACATGTTAAACATCGTTATCAAATCACCTCTTATTCGTCTGTATTTTAGTCTTGGCAGTTGTAAAAATCTTAATCGGTCCTCATGTTTCATTCCCTCACAGTCCTTGATCATCTTTGTTGCCCTCTTCTGAACGTTTTCGATCGCTTCAGTTTCACGTATTGTCCATGGTGACTACACACTTGCTGCGTACTCCAGCTGAGATCTAACTAAAGATTTATATAATAACATAAAAACATTTTTATCAATAACTTTAAAATTTTTGTTTATTAAACCCAACAATTAAAATGCCTTCTTAACATTGCAATGTATATTCTCATTAAATTTTAAAGATGAATCAAAAATAACACTCAAGTCTTCAATTTTATCAACAAACACTAATGGGTGCGAGCTTGTTTTATAATCATAATTATTATCTGATACAGAACAACCAAACTTTATCACAACACATTTTTATCACAAAATATTTCACATCATTCTGCATAAACACCACTCATTGAAATTCATATTTAGTTCAAAAATATTTAATAAGTTATGATTTAGGAAAATATCTTTATTCGAATTATGATTATAATAATCCAATGAAAATAACGTTTTTACACATCTTTTTTGAGAGGTGTATAATTTTTGGATAGTCGTTTTATTAGTATGTCCCTAAATTAGGTAACAATATTGAAGATACGGGAAAACTAATGCAAAGTACAGCAGTTTTTTGTGTTATTTATTAAAAATGTTCTAATTCTAAAAAATATTCCCATAAAAATAGATAATTTGCTGATAATTTGTTCCATGTGGAGTTTAAAGTTCAATTTCTCATCAACGATCTCTCCAAATAATTTAAAGCTTTCAGTTTTTTCCAATTCATTATTATTTATTTATAGGATATTTTGGGATGGGTCTTCTAAAATTTTTCTTTGCCTCCTACCACTATAGAATTCCATATATTTTGTCTTTGATAAATTAATATTTATTTCACTTGAGGTGGATCACTTATGTAAATCAATCATCAGTGAATATTGTTTTATTACTTTCACTAGTGTAAAAGGTGCAGTCATCTGCAAACATAATTAATTTTGAATCTTCACAAATGTTTACAATAACATTGATGAACAAAATGAAAAGCAGGATAATGTAAGAGTCATTCGAATTAACCGGGCAGTAGAATACTGGGACAAACAGAACGGTGGTCTGGAAGGAAAGCCCACCAGTGGACATCTGGGGGGTTGACTTCTGTGATTGCCTGTCTAAACAAACATTGGTAGTTCGAGTTGACGATTTCTGGACCGAAGGAATATTTGTTAACTTAAAAAATGGGTAAGTGGATTTTTGGTTTTTGGAATGATTCACTGATTTGTATTATCAAAGTTTAGAGTGGTTTCTTGCCTGCCTGGCTGGCTGGTTGGTTGGTCAGTCAATTGTTTGGTCAATTGGATAGTTATTAAAGTCAGTTGGTTAGTTGAATTACTATTGGCTGAGATCATTTGCACCTAATGATAAAGATGGTGGGCAGTCTTTTAAAAGACCTGAGACAAATTCACCGAGTTGGTATGGTTGACTGTCCAGTAAAAAAACTTACCTATACCGGTATTTTTATCCTTTTCCACCTTCATAAAACATTTACAGATTAAGTCGCACAGAATTCTTCCAGCCCTTACGTGTTTGATTGTAAAATGGAATATTCGTCTCTACCCACTTGTAAATCTTTTTTACTAACAACTGTTTGTTAGGCGAGCGTTCTTTTCCCATTAAAAAAAGAATGGTGGCTTGATACTGAAGGGGCTTTTGGTCTTGTTTAGTTTTGACAATGCTAGTATTCGATCGTAGTCTTCAATTGGTTTTTGCTTGTCAGTGTTGCAGTGCGTCTGATGATTCACTACAGGTAAGGCAGAATTCGTTGCAGTTGTTGGGGTGGCAATTCTTTAGGGATTCGATAAAAATTTTGGTGACCCGCATAAATTAAGTAACAAGTTTTGATTATTTAACCAGTCTAAACTCGGCAAACTCCATGGATTATTTTTGTCATCTTTTTCTTCTTCGTCGTCATCTTCGTCCTGATTGCTGTCACTACTTCTGTTGGTATGGACGGAGTCGTTGTTGGCATCATCCCTGATGTTTTCCTCGGCTGCTGTTGTGATTAACAAATTTATGAAAACTCTGGCCTCCCGGCCACCCCATCTAAGATCTGACGCTAACCTAAAATGATAAGAATTTAATTATTATTACTAAGTTAATAACCGTCATGCATTTATCACCCTAAATTCGCTCAATGTAAAACTCAACGTGTAAACGCGTACACGTGTAAAAAATAATTACTTTATTATGATCAATTATTTACTTTATTATGATCATTCAATTGAATAATTAATTAACTAATTAAATGTTACTAAATATTATTTAAAAATAGGTACCGCAATTATTTATTAGTCGGACACATGGACAGATTGTTTAAATTAAAAAAAATTACTTTGTTCAGCCCTATAACATTTATTTTCCATGAAATTTTTGTTGCAAAAAATGTTGTTTTGTATAAACATAAGCAAATATGCGTATGTTATGTAATTTACACAACAAGATCATTAATTAAAAATTGAGATTATGGTGGCGACGGAACTGTGGAATGGGAAATATTCTTGTATGTAGAAAAAAATCATAAACTTCAATAAAAAACATTATATAAAAACAGATACATAAAACAAAATATTAATAAAATAAATACATGTACTAGTCCACACATTAAATAAAAAAATTTAATACTATTAAATTAAATAAAATCAACCATTAAATTACAAACATACAAGACGGAGAGATATCAAGCATACCTATAAACAAAATAAACTGCGACAGATATTTTACATGCATACGTGCAATTAAAATAAAATGCATTCCTACTAATATCCACCTCTAAAAAAACAAACATAAAAACAGAAAGTAATAAGTTCTAAACTAAAACACCAACATTCTTTTGCTGGTTATATCAATATTTATATGATAATATCTGAGAGAACGAAATTTCTCAAGGTTGTCTGATATTACCTGAGACAACAAAATTTTTCTAGTTGTGCCTCAATTTGTGAGCTCATGCACTCGAATATCGGCCAAACACTAATTATTTTCTGTATGTTGCTAAAATCTTCTTTAAAAGAACAGGTCAAGGAGACGTCTTAAGTTGCTGAAGTGAGATGCCTGATGATTCCCGTCGCAATTTCTCTGGACGGGTCTGTCAAGGTTTTTTTTCTTACAGTTAACACAACTAAAGTAAAAAACATTTCGTCTCTCCCGTCTAGGCATCTGATGAAGTCGTAATTATAATTAATTGCTATCTCAAAACCTTTCTTCCTTTTCTCCTGGCTAACGGCAATAGAATCGACGACCATTCTTTTTGGTTGCATGTTGCGCCTTGTTCCTCCAATCAGTTGCTAAACAGAATTCAACGACGTCTACAATGTTTTTTTTTTATAATTTTCTGACAGGTTTTTTGCATTGAATAAAATTTTTTTGGAACTAGTGCTAGTCTCATACTGAACTTTCCCGGCCGACAAATTGTTAATTTAAAACAAAGCCATTTTCTGTTTTTTTATGATCTTTCTTCGTTTCCGACCATTAGCACTATCTTCAAAAATCACCGTCCTGTCGGAGATTATGTCACGCCCACTGCTACATTATTGTCACTGCTACATTATTGTTACTTTTGAATTAAATGTTGAACTCGATTTTGTCTCCGATGTTTAGTTTGCTGATCTCTTCCTTGAAATCGCTGAAATGAAAAAAAATATTTTTTGCAACATCAACTGTCTTTTTGTGATTCCTTAATCATTTTTTATCCAACGTACTATATCTTGATAGTAAACAGAAGGTCTGGAAGCACGTTCTGCTCTGGCGTCTAAATTGAAATTTTGTTGATTACGAAAGTTCAAGTTTTTCTTGCCTTGAATGCACCATTTTTAAAATTACATACTCATCTTTGATCTTCGTTTGTTCCACAAATATCATATCGATATAAAAATTACTCAAATAGAGGTTTGCTATGGTTGAGGCATATGTCTTGCCCATAGCAACACCCCTGATTTGTAAAAATTATTTATCATTATACACAAAATCATTGTTAAACAAGGTGTATTCCAGAAGGTCTAGAACAAGTTGATTCGGGCGGCCCTTCTTTTTTGATCTTGACAGCACCTGTCTCCCCACTGCCATAGATCTTCTCAAGTCAATGTTGGTGTAGAGAGAGCTGATGTCGCCCGTTATCAAAATGTCATCAATTCTCACAGGTTTGTATTTAATATTGTTCACTAATTGAAGTGAATTTTTTAAACATTGCGTCATGTTGTTGTTCAATAAATGATGCAATTTTTGATGTGTCAGTGCGAACTTCTGATATGATTGGTCTCCCTTGTGGGCGTTTTGGATTATTCCATTTCGACATCGGCTCATGTATTTTCGGTAATACATCGAAGAAGCTAGCAAAAAATCCAAAATTTTTTTGAGATTTGGGCGACCAGTCAGAAGCAGGTCAAGCAAAACGATCCCAAATCAGCTTGGCTATATAAAACCAGAAAAAGATACTAAATAGGCATAAATATTGAGCAAATGCATGAAATAAATCAATTAAAAAATAATCAAAATAGGTTAAATTTTTAAAAAATATATAAACTTTGGTTAATAAACTATAAAAATGTTTAAAAATTGTAAAAATTTATGAGTTTGATGAATAATTTTTCATGGAAACTAAAAAATGAGACTAGACTCTAAAGCGCACTGAAAATATGCGCTGGTGGTTTGAGGGCCCTTATAGGTTTTTTAAGTAGATATGGGTGACGACGTATCTTCTATTTTTACTATCATTACGGCCACCGAGTTGCTTATTTTTACTGTCTACTGAGTTAAAAAAAACTCTACTAAGTTACCAACAGCCAGATCAGCGATATGTCCTCAATATTTACTGTATATCCAATCGCTTAACGAAAATTGTCGGTCAATGTATTTTCATTATCCTCGTATTATAATTTTCATCACTAGATCATCGTCTTTATTATCGTCTTCATTATTGTATCATTAATTAAATACATGTGTAATGTGCGTATTTGGTATTGGTGATTGGAAAACTCACCACTGATGAAGACAATGAAATTCAGGACTGATGCATTGATATTGCGATCGATATTGAAAAATAAAATCTACCGGTATACCGGTATATATATATCAATATATACCGATGCATCGGTTTCGCTAAATATCACCTCGATGGTGACCCGTCAAAATTGAGCACGACAAATTAGCGCCAACAAAATTGCTTTGACAAAATGGCGCCAACAAAATAGCGTAAATCAGCGCAAAAATTTCTTGACAAAAAAACGTAAAGCAAAAAGAAATCGCAAATTTCTCTCAACAAAATGGCGGACGACAAAATATCACTAAAATATTCAGAAATTATCACCTATTCAATTTAAATTTTACTGAAATTGTAAAATTTAAATAAGCCGACACAAAACTATTAGAATAATTGTTGTAAATCATTTTTTTAAATTTTCAAACAAAATAGTAAAAATAACATGTCAGAAACCGCACTAACTTGATATTTTTATTACGACAATTTTCGATTGAAATAGTAAAAATGACAAGCGTTGACATGAAATTATTATAATTGGTAGAGTATTTAAATTTTTTAATTTTAGATCGCTGTTGTAAAAATGGTATACCGAATAAAGCTTGTTCCGATGTTGTTGAAAGGAACATGAGTTTACCGAAAACAAAATATTCCAGTACAATGTAGGGGAGCAAAACAAAGCTGTCAGCAAATACAAATATCTCAAACTGAACAAACGTTTACTGACGTTCCTTTATCCTTCCGATCAACCGAGCGCAATTTATTTTTTATCCCGACCACAAAGTTGGTGACGGGTTCCCGCAACTTTGCGGTTCTTGGCCCGATTGTTTGGAATGGTTTACCTCCATACTTACGTGACCCTAACCTATCATATTTACAATTTCGAAGTCAACTTAAAACTTATTTATTTGCACACTGAATGTCCGTCTTATTTGTCTCTGATTTAGTAGCGCTTTTGAGATTCAACAATAAAAAAGCGCTGTATATAAATTTCCGTAATAATAATAATAATAATGATGATATGTTGCAATGATGAAATTTCTCTTATGTTGGGATGTCAGGGAATCGTTGGCAACACATGTTTTTGATCACACAATATGTTGATGAAAATGTTAATTTATGTCAACTATGATTGATTTTAGTAGGGTGAAAACAATTTTGTGAATATTATCATCTACAATTAAATGCCATTAACTTAATTATAATCGCAATAACGTAATGCGTGTTTTTATTACAATATCTTCTTCTTTATTTTTGTAGCTATTAGGATATTTGATGTTATTGTTATTAATGTTGCTGTTTATACTTTTATTATTATTTACTAAATTGTTTATCAATAACTGAGTGACTGATTTACAGACCTGCAGCTACATTGATTGAAAATGGATCGATTTTCTTTTTAAGCTATCAAACATTCATGATAAATTCTAATCAGCTTTGAAAAATTTGTTCGTTTCTGTAGTGACTTAACACTAAACACACACAGATTGAGAAGAAAATTTGATTTAGCAAATATGTCAGTTTATTGTATGCTGGTGGTGTTTTCGCTGCACAGGCTTCAATGCTTTGGAATGATACATGGTTATTTTGTGCTGTTATTTGACAGATTTTTAGTAACGGAGATTCGAATTACAAACGGACATGGGGTGCTGAAATGTAAAATTCAACATTGCTGAAAAAAATGATGCCTTTTTTCTGACTTTATAAAATAATATCGTGCGTGGTCCAAAATATGTTCCTGAATGTCTAGAATTCAAATGATGTTTTAAACAGTCAATCAACAATTAATCAACGTATTACCAAAAAAGCTTTCTTCACAATTTCTAACTTTAGTGAACTTTACAAATAGATGAGTCTGGAGATCGCATCTGGAATTTGTAAATGAGGGAAAAATAGTTATGAAAAGAGAAAGAAATGCACTTGCAGATAAAGAGTAAAAGGATTTGACAGGAATTAAGAAAAAGAGAGAACACGAGGAAACTGGGCACATAGACTCAATTGAATTATCGGATAAATATCTCAAAAATGATTTAGATTGAAACTTATACATTAATATGCAAATTCTAAAAAAGTTTCTACTTTCTAAAGACAGCCAGTGCAAGAGAACAAGATACTGAGATGTATGGGAAAACATAGTAGAGTTACAAATGTTAGTACATTTAATTTTCACGGACAAAATACACACTTTGTGTGGATGAAAAAATAACTTACATTTTTTGCTCTCAAACGCGCCCTTATTTTATTATTCATGAACTAAAAATTTTTAAATAATATTTTCACATTAAAAAATGTGTTAGACAAATTTATTGAAATAATAATAATATATTAATTTATAATGGGTTCAGACTAAAAAGTCAATATGCCCATATTTCAAACATAAACCAAATTCAACTCTAGATTTATATGAAATAGCCTAGCCTAATAAAATACTGCGGTTTCATTCTAGTGCACATTTGAAATTTTCAGTTGTAGTTGGTTTAAGCATTAATAATTTTTTAAATTATTGGAATAAACTTAATGAACAAAACCACGGTGTTGGTTTTATCTTTCTTGCGTTAATTATGTGTAAAATTTATAACTGGTAACAAATTGATTGCAATTTATACTGTTTAAAAAATATTTTTACTTATGTGACTGACGGATTGTTGCTTGAAGATGAAAACCCAATCGAGCTGCTTCTATAATCAGTTATCATTTATTGAGATGAAAATTTCAAAGTTGTGCAAAACGTACTAAAATGTGCAATCAATAGTTATAATAAATTTGCTGGAAACAGCTATTGTTAAAATTGTCACATCAACGCTATTAGAATACTATTTTTAAAAAATATAACACAAAATTTTCACATTAAAAATCATTCTCTCCTACTTATTCGTTAGACATATCCTTAACAATATACAACATACGTGAATAGGCGTGAAATAACGAATCACACGCATTGCATACGTAAAGTGGGAATATCATTGCAATCAAGTCCAGTAACCGTTAGGCCATCATGTCACCTATAAATATAAATTAATAGATAATTTTTTTTAGAAAAATTAATGTTTAAACTACAGTAGTTACTATGAAATATACGATTACTTAGATAGTTTTTAATCCATAATATTGTTGTAAACTTTAACGCACGTTTCTACCAACTCCAATGTTATAACTTCAATGATCACCGATCGTCAAATTATCGTTATTCCATAGGTTCAAGATTTCCGATAGATGAACACAATTCAAACGCAAACTTGACTGAACGTTTATTCAAATGCCAACAGTAATAAAAGCACTAAACTAATCCAAATAACTACATAAGTCACAACTACAACTTCTCTTCAAATCTCACTTAGTTTTTTCTCGTTTTAGTTCTTCCATTCTCTTTCCAATGCTTCATTGCAGTCCTTACCTTCAAAACCCTTTTATTAAAATCCCCAACATATCTATACGACCTCATATCCAGACATGAACATACTAGATCACTCCGCAGCAGCTCAACAGGTTTCCTAAACATTCCCGTTGCCGGATCCCGCCTGGCTGGCCGCGGTTTTTCGTCACGCTGCTCCGTATGTCTGGAATGCGTTACCTCCTGAGTTAAGACAATGTTCTTCGTTGAGTCTTTTCAAAAAGGGATTAAAGACTCATTTTTTTAACACGGGTTCCGGGCGCCTCTGAAGCATCTGTGCAAATGGGCGCTTCATAAATGTTTATATTATTATTATTACTTGTAATCTCGCTATTTTCAACCCCTTATATAGCCTCTACAGTAGATTTTTACAATCCTCTATGGTATGAAAGGATTCCATGGTTCACAGTCAATGACAAATAGCGAGGATAATAAGTATAACAAAATAACATTCACATTTCGGCAATTTTCCAATAAACTGAGAAGTAATAATTCAAGATAAATGCCTATTTGTAAATTAATCTATAATAACTAGTGAAAATTGTGGAAATTTTGTTTTCATTACAAAATAAATTAGAACATAAATTAAAATAAAGTTTGAAATGTTTGCATTGGAGGTTATTTTAGTTATGGCCACCGAGTTCGCTAAGTCGGTAGAAGAGCCGTTTCTCGCACTGCTATTACTCGATGGCATGGTACAAATGTCCGAAACTGAAAGAGCATCATAGGCGTACGATGCTGAGCGTACCTAATGTGTGTGTGCGTTGTGTGGTGTGGATAATACAGTTAATTATAAGTGAAAAATAACATTCAAGCAGCTTTACGGGCAGCATTATAAAAAATATGTAAAAGTGAACAGCAACCACTAATTTTAACTGCCTTAACATCTAAGTTAAAAGCATTTGCAGATTTGGTGACTGAGGTTTCAAAGGAAAGTCATGTTAATTAGTTGAAAAATAAATATTTTCACTGTTAATGACATCTGGATATTTTTTATAGCACTGAGATTATATCTACCCTACCTGGGTAGGGCTTCCAGTTGAAAAACGAAGTTTCGTTGATGTTCGTGATGTTTGCTCCAAACCAGCTGTCTAAAAGATCGAAAGCGCTGTGAAAGGAAATTTAAAATTATGATTTCTCCTTTTCACTCTTATTTCTTTTTTTCATATAAGCTGCATTCAAAAAAATCTAATTTTCAAGGGGCTCTCGGAAGAATATTTTTTGAACAATTAAAATTATTCATTTTACAAAAATGGAAGTCTAAATTTTTATGTATAACTTGATAATATGAAAAGAGGTCAAAATTTTCATTAAGATCATCAATGAAAACAGGGTTGAAGATGAGCAGAGCATTGCATAAGTTCCTGGAGTCGCTCCAATTGTTTCTGATGGTAAACAGTTATAACTTTTGTTGTTTTCCACTACATAGTCGAATTCTGGAGGACAATCTTGAAATATTTTTAGAATGAAAAATTTCAAACTTTTACAACAGCAATCTATAACATGAGTCACATAAGCTAGACATACCCCCGGTCAAATCAGAAGTTACATTGTACAAGACGTTCATTTTTGGAACACATGAGCAAGATACCACTGATATCGTGAAGTTGATGCCTCTCAGATCCATCTTGGCTTCCAGCTAGTTAGTACTTTCCTATTTACTTGACAACACATTTTAGAAAAAGTGTAAACATTTTAAAGCAAAAAATTATCAGCTTACCAAGCATTCAAGAATGCATTTACGAGCAGAACTGGTTTCCAACTTTTTGATCACATCCATGGTCTCATCAAAACAAAAGAGTCCTGGTATTATTAAAAACATAATAGCTGTAAGCTCTCGTATATAACACTTGAATCCTTTTTTCAGCGTAACTTGAGTGTTGGAAATAAATAAAAAATAAAAAAAATTGTCGGCGATATGCGTTCATCATCGACGATTTTAAGATTTTTGATGGGTTTTATAACAAATTTGTTATTTTATTTCACAAAATCAAGCGCAATGTTTCTCAACACGATCCAAAATAATTACGCCTTAATAATATCCAACATATATCACATAATTCATCTAGTGGATTCAAGCGTGTTGTCAAAGCTGAAACCAAAATGTTCCGGCAGATATATTAACATCTTCATTTATGTTTCAAGTCCCATGTGTAATATAAAATAGTTTGTAAGGAAGTTGAGTGAATGATATGTATAAATTATGAGCTTTTAAGAAGTTTTTTTAAAAAATTGTACTTTGCTACTTTGTGTTTAGACAGGTTGTTAATGCATCTAGTCATTTAAAATTGCCATTCTAATGAGCGAGTACCATCCGGTTTTGCACTTTTGATAGATTTCAGTGAACAAAAGCGTTTACAATGTTGAAAAGCTACAAAACGCATTATCTTAAGTGCACATTTTTGTTAACGTTTTCTAGTTTACTTGAGTTGATTGCACACTTTTTCGTAAAATTTTCTGAGTTTGAAATTTACCATGCTATCCCAAGCGTTGATTATAAATTGTAAAAATTTTACTTCAACTAATGTTCTGCCCTGTGCTTTATTTAATGTTTGTCCTTGGATGTCAGTAACTGAAGGTAACAAGGGTTTCTTGTTAATCCAAAACATATGCTTTATTTTAAAAAATACGCTAACCATAATTTTTAACCATGTGGAATTTTTGAATATTTTTTTTAATTTAATACAGTCGCATGCAGAAGTACATTGCGGCGAACACACTATTTCTACGTTCTACCTCATTTATATTATCGATCAATCATTAAAATTATCAACTAGAGACCCTTAAATCAAATATTCAATTAATTATACAACAACAACAACAACAACAACTACTACTACTACTACTACTACTACTACTACTACTACTACTACTACTACTACTACTACTACTACTACTATTACTACTACTACAACTATTGTTATTATTATTAATACTGAATCTACAGCAGAAGCTACAAATGTTACGACTACCACTGCTGCTGCTACTTCTACTACTCCTACTACTACATCATTTACTAAATTTTTTTGCTAAGTGAGTTGTAGGTATTAGAAATATTTTAAACTGAAAAAATAGTTGCAAGAATTAATTTATGACATGTTGGTGATTTATGAAAGTGGTAAATGACATTAAAATAGATCAAATTACTATTACATGCCTGCTGAATAAGTTTGATCGGCAAAACAGCTTAGAACATTCAGCGACTGTGAAAACTAGACAAGAATATTTTAGAGAAACTAACAGGCAAAAAGTATCAAATGCAACATCATTGTTACGTTTTTACAAGACTGTACGCGTTTTTGCATATCTCAAACTCAAAAAATTTAACCTGAAGGTGTATAATTAAGTAAATATTTCTTTTGAAATTTTAAACGTCTTTAATCACATGAATTTAACAAAAATGCAAAAACAAATGATAGACAGGCCACTAGACCAGCAATTTTGAATGCCTACTTGCAACGACGCATATAAACGGCATAATAACACAGGCACCCGTAAAAAATATATTTAAGTTGACACCGCAAACATTTTGCTATTTCTGAAAGCTCAGGGTTTAATTACAAATTGCCATTCATATTTTTTCCACTTTATAATTCGTAGTCAGTCCGCATTTAATGTTGGTTTAACGTTAACAAACAATTAATTTGTTATACTTGAATATTTTAAATTTAATTTCCGAAATGACAAAAACCGGCGTTAAGAAATGTTTCCAGATCATCACTACGATGTTGTTTTTGGTTTCCCTGGTTTGTTATTCTATCAGGAGCCAACGAGCAAATCAGGCGTTGTTCACCAGAGCAGAGGAGACCCTAGTGGGGTGCGGGGCCTAGAGCGAGTTAGGGGGTGCGGGGGCTAGTAGTACAAGTTGGGAGTGCGAAGCAAGCCATAACATACAAATGAGGAAAAAAATAATTTACATAAAATTAATGGGGTGTAACGAAATAAAAATAAATTATTTAATTTTATCAAAACAGGTTTATTTCTGGAAAATTGGTAATATACAAAGGTAGAAAAAATTTATTTAAAAGATTTGACTTGTTCAAATAAATTATATACATATATGAAATTTAGCTACATAATGTTCATGAGATAATCACAGCCGAAAACCCACTTTCCTTGCCTTTTTGTTGGCAAATTCTTGAATCAATTTTTTCTTCTATGGACAACATAGCTAAACCACAAAATCTTTCCTGATGCATTGTAAATCGGAGATAATTTTTTATCAATTTGAGTTTTGAAAAACTTTGCTCAGCTGTAGCTACAGTGACTAGTACTGTTAAGAGAATTCTGTAAGCTAAAGCAGCATTTGGGAAAAAATCTGCTAGATGTGCCAAAGATTCCAGACAACCTAAACCACTATTTGTTTCTTTAAGAATCAATTCTCTTAACACTTTCAGTTCGTCAAATAAATCCGAGCCATCCAAATCTCTAGAATCATCAACGTTTGTCAAAACCGATTCTAGACACATGCATTGTTTTTTCAAATTTTCTACAGTCATTTCACAAAGAAGTTGAATGTTAAACAAAAATACAAAGTTGGTAAAATATTCTCCTAGCTGATAGAAACATTTTTTTAGAGATTCTAAAGCTTCATCAACAATCTATAAAAAGTATTCCGTTTTGAAAGCGTTTTCAGGAGTGTTTTGGATTTCATCGTCTACAGATTCGTAGTCCGGCAGATTTTTTTATAATAATTCGCTTCTTTTTTAATATTGGTTCAATATTCATAATTGATGAAAATCCAGATTCTTTGTAATTGGTAAAAAACCCAATCAGCCCTTTAATTTGTTTTATGGCTTGGTCAAGCTGCATGTTTGAAACTTGAAAACATTTGCTGACAGTGTTGACCGCAAATAACACGTCATACCATACTACCATTGCAACCAGAAACTCAAAATTTTCTAATTCGTGGTTGGCAATGGATTCGGCTTCACTTTCCACCTCGGGGTCCTTTGCCGTTTCAAAAACTTTTATGGCGTCGCTAAACTCCAGTGTTTGATGGCGTACAGCTTCCATCGTTTCAATTTGACGCTCCCATCTGGTTTGTGATATTGGTTTTGGTGTTAAGTAGGGGACCATTTCTTTGAAAATCTTCCATCTATGAGTTCATCCAGAAAATACACAATATATTTGGTGCATCACGCCAAAAAATGTTATGACACGAGAGTTGCATTTTGCCATATCTCCCAAGACAAGATTAAGATTATGACAAGGGCAGTTGACAGTTATGACAGTTGCTAATAATTTTCTTTCTGACTTCTGATGCAATCAGTTCAATCAACTCATTCTGGACGTTGTATCCTAGGTAGTGATCCATAACATTTCCAGCATTTATTCTGCGGATATGTTTTTCCATTGTTGGATCAAACTTTGAAAACGTTTCCATCAACCCTAGAAAAGAGCTATTTTTAGGTTTTCCAATTTTTTTCAGATTTTCCTCGAAATGCTAGGTTGTTTTTTGCTAGGTATTCAACACCTGCCAAGATGCGCTGTAGAACAGCACGCCACTGTTGTTTCTCTTTTTCTATTCCGTCTAAGATTTTTTAATCTAAAGTGTTTCTGGTGGTAAGCCGCAGCTCCGCCTCTAACCAAAATTTTAGATTATTGACATGTTCTTTAGAAATTTTATGGGCTTTTAATAAATCTGCCATTTTATTCCAATTACGATGGCATTTCCTTGTAAGCTTACTTTCTTGTGTATGAGGACGCCCATATAACTTGCAATAGAAAGAAAAGACGGCGTCTTTAGTTTTGAAATACAATAACCATCTTCTGTCGACATATTCCTCATTGAGTAGTTTTCGAAAATAAAGATTTTTTGAAAAATGCCTCCTATCGGCATCTATTGGAAATTTATATTCATTTGATATCCTTACAGGACCTTTTTCTACTAACATATCTATCATGTTATTACTTAAAGAAGTCCAATGTCCTGGATCAAATATATCTTTTTTTACTGGTGGAACAATGCTAAATGCAGAATGTAAGGGTTCGTTCTTTAATTTCTATTATTATTTCAACCTCACAACAAAAACAAGTACGTTGCAACAATTTCTCTATTACAAAGTAAAAGAACTGTTTATAATGTCAGACAAGTAACAATACTTACAAACTGACGTTAAGAGTCAATACCTCCAATTAATTAATTAAACAACGTTATAAGTAAATATCGTAATATAATTAAATATATAAATCTCTATATTTCACAAATCACCAGTTCACGAATCTACCACTTCAACTTCCGAGACTCCACGATAATTCTAGCGACGACAACAATTCCTGAACTGAATTTCTGAGCCTGTTGACGGGACCTTCCCAGCGCTTTTATAGCCGTTTGGCCGCTATCACTCCCATGTTCAGAAATTGCGACAAGTTATTAATAACTCACGCAAACTGAGTTATTAATAATTATTTGTCCTTGAAGAGCAGTTCAATATTTTTTAACCAACCTTTTTTTAAACGTTTTTTACCTTGAAATCACCACGGCCACGAGATATTAATTCCTTGTTTACTGGTTATCCATTTAAATCGTATAGCGCTACACTGAACCCTGACAGCAGAAATCTCGTTTTAGATTTTTTCTCCATGACTATTCAACTTTTTTGCTTGCATTAACGAATAATTTTTTGTTAATGTCGCTTCCATTGATATCACAGTTTCTATCAATATCATTATCAATGCCTGCAGAACAGAATTTATGTCATTCATTTATTTGATTTTCCGAGAACCTTTCATCATCATCATCGTCGTCGTCTTCATCATCATCTCATCATCATCATCATCATCATCATGTTCTACAACAACACCATGCGAGCCTTTGTCTTTCTTTTCATTTTGATGCGATTCAAAATTCAATCCAATTTTCTTTTCGTTTTGAGTAGACGACGAAGGTGTTCAGAACTTAAAAAAACCACTTTGATTTTTCTCCAACTTTTCTCTTTTTTGTTTTTTTTTGTTTTTCAAAACCTGAATCATATTTTCTAAATGTGTCTCTTTTCCTGCTTGCATTGCTAGACATGTATGAATTTGTATGGGACAACAAAAGTCTAATCTACCTGTAAACAAAATTTTGAAAAGTAATGTGGAAAAACGTAAATAATTTAATGAATAAAAGTGCAAGGTAAAAATAAGAAACGCAGCACCCTAGTTTAAATTTTGATATTAAAAGTATATCTAGTTATAAAAGAAAAAACAAGCCCATTCACCCTTTTATCGAAATCACAAAATGTTTTTAATCAATACTGATAAAAAATAAAATTAAACAAGAGCTTCTAATATTTAAAAAAATGATATTTAAAATTTTAAAAAAGTTTAATAACAATAATTTTTAGCTAATATTAAGTAAAAGACTAGCCTGCTACAGAAAGTAAATATAATGGGCTTAAACGTATGTTATATATGCCCATATCAAAATAGCACTAAAAGACAACAAAAAACAAACAACAATGTCAATTTTATGATCATAGGGAAAATCTTTGTTGCCTTTGTTAATAATTGCCTTTGGAGGTTTTTATCGAATTTATTAATACAAATTTATCAAAAAAATTTGGATATTCAAAAAATAATTTTGAAAGCGCGGGGCCTCCAAAAGCGCGGGACCTGGAGCGGCCGTCTCGAGTCGCCCCCCTAAAGCCGCCTCCAACCAGAGCCTACAGTTATTTGGCGAGTTTTCAAAAACATGTGAAAGTTTGTTTCGATGACCACATGCCGATTCTTAAGAAACTGAAAAGTGACTCCGTTGCTGACTGCAAACAGAATTGTTTTGTGAGGTGTACGTAATATTTTAATTCATAAATGTAGTTGTGAAATTAAAACAAAGCAGAAACTAAAATGTACCAGCAGATAAATTAACATCTTTAATTATGATTCAAGTTTATATGTTATAAGAAAAAATTTGTATAAATTATAAAATATAATAATGTGAATGTGAATTTTGCAGCGCGACGGAAACCGTTCATTGCTTGTGCACCAACAAGCACCGCCGTCAGCCTGGCCGGGACTCGCTACCTCACGAATGCTTATCTCCGGGTCAGAAAACACGGGCTGGGCGGAAGAGCTTTTGCGCCCTGCTTGCCAGTCAATTAAACCTGCCCAACTAACCGCTGACAATTCTTTTTCTAACATGTTTTAGACTTTAGATATGACGAACAAAAACTGATTAAAATGAATGTATTGAAATAAACTAAAAAAAATTAATTTTTTAAACTTACTAATATACTCAATTACTCACGCAATACCATACCAACATACACACAAAAACTATTCACACAACATTCTACCAGCACGCACATATGACCGGTTTCATACAGCATACGTGCCAAGCACACCAGCATACGCACATGAGCCATTCATTTAAACTGCCCACCAAAAAAATTTACAAAATTATGACCTTTCAAAAAGTTCAAAAAAATATTTTATCCATTCTATTTTGCATTTAGATAGGTTGCTAATGCATCTAGCTATTTAAAATTGCTATTCTATTGAGCGAGTATTCGGTTTTGCACTTTAGGTAGGTTTCAGTGAACAAAAGCTTTTACAATGTTGCAAAGCAACAAGACGCATTATCTTAATTGCTCATTTTTGTTAAAGTTTCCGAGTTTACATGAGTTAATTGCACACATTCACGTAAATTATCTAGTTTGAAATTTACCATGCTATCTCAAGCGCAGATTTTAAATTGTTAAAATCATTTTCTGTCCTGTGAATTATATTTTGTTGGTCCTTGGATGTCAAAACATAATTATGTAGATACCGCAAACATTTATGTAGCTCAGGGTTTAATTACAAACTTCCATTCATACTTCTCTTAAAATATATGAGAATAATTTTTATAACATAAAAACTTGTTCATGTATTCCCATATATTACTTTCGACCAAACCTTTTTACCATTTTATAATTCGTAGTCAGTTTGCATTCAAAGTTGGTTTAATATAAACAAACAAATAATTTGATATATTTAAATATTTTAAAATTTAATCTCCGAAATGGCAAAAACATGCGTTAAGAAAAGATTCCAGATCTTCACTACGATGTTGTTCTTGGTTTCCCTGGTGTGTTATTCCATCAGGAGCCAACGAGCAAATCAGGCGTTGTTCACCAGAGCCTGCAGTTATTTCGCGAATTTTCGACAACATGTGAAAGTTTGTTTCGATGACTACATGCCGATTCTTAAGAAACTGAAAAGTGACTCCGTTGCCGACTGCATACAGAAGTGTTTTGTGAGTTGAACGTAATCTTTCGATTCATAAATGTAGTTATAAAATGAATTTTTTCTCGTTCAAAAAAAATGTTATTAAAATGTTTTCTTATGTAGAAAAGAGAATATACTTTTTGAAGTTTGGTTTCCAATGTTTGAAAACAAATTTAACTTACTAGATGTTGATATTTGCTGAAATAAATTTAACTTATTATCAATAGTTATTAAATATTTCGCTTGATTTAAAATTGTTGAACGTTCATTAGGTGGCCACCAGCATGAACTTAAGAGGCGTCAACTACCTGACATCAGTGCAATCTTGTTCATGTGTTCCAAAAATGAACGTTTTGTTGAACGTAACTCCCCAGCTGACTGGTGGATGTTTGGCTTTTGTGACCCACGGTTAGATGTTAATAATCCAATTAAATCGTTGTATGGTAAATGGAACCTTTTATTCCAAACATTTCAATAGATTGTCCGCCGGAATTTGACTACGTAGTGGAGAACAACAAGTGCTACAACTATCAACAACCCCAAAATACTTGGAACATCTCCAGGGATATTTGCAATTCTCTGCTCAACGCCCACCCCGTAGTTATTGATGACCCTTATGAAAATTCTGCCCTCTTATCGTATTTTAAAGAAAAATGTAATTTGTTTTTTGTATCAGAATTATGAAAAATTGTATTAACGATAATGAAAATATTTACAATTAATATGTTGAATAATATAATTGATTATTGAGCTTAAGTTTTGAAAAAATTATGAAATTAGCACTAACTACCGATAATTTACTTTCACAGGGTTTTCATACTCGTGGACAGCTGGCCTTCGAATGTTTGCCAATGGAACTTGGTTCTTCGGCTGGGAACCCTACCCAGGTGTGTTTTGCGTTGAGAAAAACATTTAAATATTATCAATTTAAGCTTTTTGTGAAGATGAAATTTATGAAATATTGGTCGACTTTTCACAGAATTCTTTTCACATGGACACAAATATTTTATTTGTAGTAATTAATTATTAGTTGTTAATTAAAAGATTCCATTCAACAAAAAACATAATTAAGTATTATCAATTCATATTTTCAGATAAAAATATTTATAGACTGGTTTTATTGAATAATTACCTAATCATTTGAATTTCGAATTTAAAATTTTTCAACTATTAACTTGAAACAAGGGAAAATGATTCCGATCAAGTACTATTTCTGGTATAATGATGGTTCATATTTAACATATCTTAATATGAACTGCATTCAATACGCTAGAAGAACTGATGGAATGTTTAATTTTCATTGCAATAGTAATGTCTCTGTTCTATGCGAGATTGATGTTGAGTGACACTGATTCACCTGACGAAATATTATCAAATCAAAAATATTTGGTGATAATTGCGAGAAATCCTAAAATAATGAAACAATTTTAAACTCTGTAGCTATTATACGTTAATGGATTTTTAATGGATTAATAATTCCTCTACTAATGTAAGATAATTTTTTATTTAATGTTATCACTGATGGCAACATTATGACATTTTTAATATCAATTCCTTTTATATGTAGATTGATAAACTTTGAATTTCACTTTTCAATAACTTTGCACAATTTCGAACCTTTTGACATCATTTTTTTCAGATATCTACTTAAATATAAAATCTGAGTTTGTATCCGTCATATAAACTGAAAAAACCATAGTTTTCTAAAAAAGTGAAACCTCAACCTAAGTACTTAAGAAAATTGATTACAATCAATCTTCACTGGCTTTAAAAGAAGAGACTTGGCAAAGGAAGGAGCTTTAAAACTGAAACACCCCACAGTTGATTTTTGTTATGGCTGAGATTAAATTTAACAAAGTGTCTATGTAAATTTGATGAATTATATTATATAATTGTAGCAGCTTCTTACAAAAAATTATGTAAAATTCGAATGAAAAATGCAAGTTTGAATATGGAAATCTTTGAAAATATGTAGAAGAAACTTTAAGAAATGTCGTCAAGAAAAAAATGTTAGCCTCTCCCACAAAATTTTCTGGCTTCGACAATGAGTGAGTGTAAAAAATTACACGAATGTAAATCTAAAAATTTTAATGTCATATGGTTGGCGTGTTTCCTCACGGTTTTCCAACAAGTGAAATTACTAAAAATGGTAAGCCAAGCGTTGACAATGAAATTTCATATGACTGGTGTTTGAGGTGTCCCTTTTCCTTGGGATTTGTACAACAGAGAAGATTCAAATATTTGGTTCATATCTTGGAAAGTTTTCATAAATTTAAAGTAGAATCTGCAATATTACACTTGAAAAAATTAATCCATTTTTTATTTCTCATATGTTTCGGTTTAATTTTCAAAGATAAGTTTTTTTTACTTCAGGACTGTTTTTTTTTGTATTTTGTCATTATAAAAATCAAAATGATAAAAAATATAACATATTTTATAAATACATGTGGATATAACAGAAAGTACTTTAGTCTATTCGTCTCAAATCGAAGTTGATAAATTTTTTATCTGGGCGTTCATGATTATTTAAATTAAAAAAACTCTAGACATCACGTTGAATTAAAATAATTTATTTTGTTTACAAGTACCCTGCTTTAAAATTTAAAACTAAAAAAATGAATTTTTATTAAATGTCAAAATTTTTTCACTCATCAAATTCTTGAATAGATTGAACAGTTTCAGTCTGATCGTCGACATGCAGGTTCTTGAATATTTCTCAGTTGAAACTAATATTTGTACTGTAAAAATTAGAAAAAATTAGAAAATACAAATTAGAAAAAACAAAATATATTATTATTATTACAAATCCATTTATACAGCGCCAATTACAAAAAGTTGAACAAAAACAGCAATGAATCAAAAACATTGTTCCGCAAAAAGAAGTTAGTCTTTAACTACTTTTTAGACAAAATCTAAGATAGATCTTGCCCTTATAAAAAAACCGGTAAACTGTTCCAAACCACAGGTCCAGCAACAGCAATACTTTGTGATCCTATCAGCAAATTTGTTGCTGGTACAACCAGGAATTCATATCATCTGATCTTAAGTGAGAACCCGACACAGAATTTGTTTTGATGAACTTGCATGCCAAATACTATGGTGCCTAGCTATGTAATGACCGAAACATTAACACAGCAATTCCGAATATTAACCTCTTCTCAATATTTATCCAATGTATCTCATTTAAGATTGGAATCCCATGATCAATCTTCAGATATTTTGTGAAAAGTTTTACAGCTCAATTTTGAATTGACTAAGTGCAGCTATTGACTTGTCGGGTAATTTAAAGTACAAACTGCTAGATGTAACAAAAGCATGTACCAAAGTTTCCATGGCAGATCTGTTCAAACAGAGTCGAATCCTGTATAATCTTCTGAAATGTATCATACTTGCGATTTATAGCGATTCAAAATGATCTTTTATAGAGAGCCTGCTATCCAACCAAACACCCAAATTTTGGGCTGTAGAAACAAATGACACCAAAACGTCACCCACCTCAACCGAGTTATTATCAAGCTTCGACAACTGCTACCATGTATCAACAGGATGCATCTGAGTTTCACCCCGATTTAACCTCAAGGAATTGCTCAACATCCAACGTTCAATCTCCTTCAAACATCTGACATGTCTAGTCTATCAATGACAGGCTGAAATGTCTCCGAATAACTTGTAAAATTATCTCTATATCATCTGCGTACGTGTTATTTAACAGATAATACTATAGATATTGTTATATTATATCCATGGGCCAGGTCTTCCTTTGTTTTACACATCACATGCAAGCGATGTATATGATGTGTGTACTTAATCATATTTGCATGAGCTGTGAATATTTTCATTTTTAAAAATACCTCATAATTATTATTACATACTATAATATTATTCAATTCCGTGAATGATTTATAAGAATAAAATTGAAAATAATATCAATTTGTTGTATCAATTTTTTTATAACACAATTTCTAAAATAAAGTGTATATTAGTTATGAAAGATTTATCTGTTGTGAAAAATGTAATGATTGAATTCAACGCACCACGTAGCCATCGCATACAACGTAATCGACGTCGTTAAGCATCGTTCGCACGCATAATTTAGGACATTTTTTGAATTTGTAAATTTTATTTTTTTACAATTTGTGAAAACTTCATAAAATTAAGTTTAAAATAAAATTACACTCTATTATTTGAATCAGAAAGTTGTATTTGGATTCGTTTACCCAGAGAAGATATGTGGAAAGTGGTATAGCGTGCACACTCATTATTTATTACCTATCATTGTCAACATCGTCGTCTTCATAATTATTCAAATAATTATCGCCATCATCTTCATCATCATCTTCAAAAATATTTTTAGCACAATCATAGTTCTAATTATCTATATTTTAATAATCGCACATCAAACTCAATGCAAATAATAAATATTTATGATCGTAAATAGATTAAAAACATCTGTTTCAAACTAATAAACTAGTTCAGGTTTATTTAATTTTAAAAAAATAAAAAAGATCGTTAATAAGCATAATGTTTTTTGTCGATGTTTTTTAAAGTTAATATTTGAGAAGCAAATTATGTGCAATTAACATTTTTATAATTTGCAATGTTATGGGGATTTATAAAATTAAAAACTAAACAAGCTATTACATAAAATTAAAAATAAGAATATGTGGTACATTAGTTAATAAAATCACACTGATTTTTTTTATTCGAGATGAATCACAATAAAAATAGAAGTAAAATCCATTAATAACAAAAGGTGAAAAAATTTGATAACACAGACAAAATTAACAATAATAATTCAAAAATAAACTTTGTTAATCAGAAATTGACAGACGCTTTCATTCGTAGCAGAACCATTTCTACTGCGTTCAAAAGCTTTTTCTCAGTGAAACTCACAAAAAGTTGTGATTAATAGCCAGAAAAGAATATAAAAAGTTACAAAGATTGGAAAATGTAAAAACAAACTATAAATTATGTTAATAAGATAATCTTTTATATGCAAGTTTAAATAAATTTAAACAATTCATTGCACTGTCATGAAAAAAAATGTACAAATCCAGTAGATTACGTTGGTGAAATTTTGTAGAAGAACGAACGTAGTTTGAATTGAGAAAATTTTGCTGAATTGTTTTTATTGCTAATAATAAAATGATTTTAAGATGACGACGATAATGGGGATGAGAATGATGAACTTTGAAATGATGAATTTATTATTACAGAGAGGATTTTGAAATAAAATGATATGATTATGTTGGTGCTGGAAACCATGTTGAAATAGATGACAAGCATGAGAATTTTGAATTTTTTCTGTTTCATCTTCATCATCATTATTGTCATCTTTGTGAACATTTTATCATTCTCATCATTTCCACATAATCATCATCGTCGTCGTCATCTTCATCTTCAAAATAAATGTTAACATACTCAGATCTCTCGTCTTAAATATTTCAATTGCACGTTCAAATTGATATAATTAATCTATATTTTCAATAATAAATAATTCTAAAACGTCGATTTCCAATTTTTAAACTTTCAAATTAAAATTTTTTTATTTAAAAAACTCAAATGACCTTTATTAAACTACATTTGAGTTTGAAGTAAGATCATGGTGTGATGATATATTAATTTTTTATTTTTTCACTAAAAACTTTAAACAATCATATTTTATAAAAACAGCAGAAAACACTCTCTTCTGAATTCATTCGACATTTTTTTTTAAATCTTTCAACGAATGTACTTTTTGAAATGTAAATTTCGCCTTTTCAACAGGAAACTAACGCAATGTTCTATATTAACGTAAATTTCTACAGACAGTGTTTGTTATATTGTATAATTTTCATTCTCTATTGTTTATTCTTGCTATATTGGCAAGGGTCAATTGCCTGCTTTAATAATAAAAAAATGTTGTCCATCGAACTAGATTATTCACATATAATATGTTAAAATGTATATGTATCAGCATCTGCCTATTACCATGATTTACTAAAATAGCAATTATAAAAAAAGGTTAATGCATTTCATAATCAATATTAATAATACAACGCACTTATTTAAAAATTATTTGTAAATTTTTTAATTCGACTATGTATTGTAAGCTATCTATAGGTATATCTATAAGCTAAAATCTTATTTAAGATGAGTGATGTTTCTATCTCGCTACTGCTGCCTTGTCGCAAAATAAACTTGATCGTCATCCTCAACTTGTGACAAGTTGGTCAAATTTGTTACCGTAATCTTAGTAAGTCCTTATTTCAATTAATGTTAGTTTTTGCTATTGGTGCAAATTTTATTTATTTTTTGCACTATTTGTCTTAAATACAGTTTTAGTTAATCTCTGTTAAATTATTACGCTTCAAGTTAATTTCTATTATTTTGGTTTATTAATTTACTATTTTTAACTTTTTAACATTTAGTTAAAAATTAATAATACTATTTTTTAATAGAACAATAAGTTTCTCTAGTTTTGAAAGTTATATCCATTTTTTAGATTTTTATAAATTAAAAATTAATTCGATGAAAAACAGACCGGCGGAACAGAACGCTTCTAGAATGTTCATCCTCACCATAGCTTTCCTGCTTCTATTGGTAGTGGACAATTCAGATCAAAGTTTGATTTGAATATTTTTTTTTAGAATTATAATTATTATTGTATATAGATTGTGATATTTGAGCCAGGTTAACGAGTTTAAACAGATTTAATGACTGCTTAACAAGTAACAGAAAAAGGAACAAAACAGCAATCAGTATTTGTAGCAAGGAATTGCAGAAACATATCTCAGTATTTAGTCCATTTCTAATAAGCAAACAATTAAATTTAAAAAAATTGATATAATATAAAGCCATATTAAATATAAAATTGTTTATCAGGAATTTGTCGTTGGATTGCTTACCAAAAAAAGTTCAGACAAGGTGGAATGGAAGTACCGCGCATTCGCTCGTTGGACGGTTGTAAAGATGCATGCTTGGCATCTACAACATGTAAGGCTATAGCATGGGGCGATCCGATGCACACTCCGCGTCCGAGGTGTCTCATATTCAGAACTAGTGCACTCCCAAACGAAAGACATGATGGGTATACGTATTACCGCTGCTGAGTCTGAAATTATAAACAGATGAACATGTATACGATCAAACTTTTGATGAGAAACTTAAATATCTGTTTAACTTCATTGATCTGCTTATAAATTATGTAATAAATGGTTGATCTGTTTTTCATGTTTTCAATCGAAATCGACTACAAAAAATTAGAAAATTTAAAAATTAGGAAAACATCTTTTAACATTTTCACAGGTTTTCTACATTATTTGATAAAAATATCATAAAAAAGTTAGTTTTCTAACATTTATTCTTTTCATGATTCCTATCGGTAGGAGAGTGGTAAACATTTAAGAGTTTATTAATTTATTAAACCATAATTTATTAAAATTTTTCACTTGAAAATTTTTAGAAAAAATAATAAGAATCCCAATGCAAATTTAAAGTATACCATGATAAAATTGCCATTGCCATTAATATTTGAACTGTTTGTAGATAACAACAAGTGAATCAATTACATTATAACGAAAAATATAACCATCGAAATTCCTTATCAAGCAGCATTTCATGGTAAGATCTGTTTTGGGTTTTTGTAAAATACTCGTGAGTGCTTAATAAAATTTTCTGTCGTTTATTTAATTTAGATAGGGCGTTGGTTTCTTCTAGTGCCATCGAATTTATCTTACTGATTTAAAAAAATGCTCACTGATTATTACATGATTCAAAATTTTGATAATTTATTTGTTCTTGACAGTAAGATTTTACGTTACGTACGTTGTATACTTGTACTTAAGTATGTGAAAAAATTGTACTTACGTACTTGAACTTTTTTCAGTACTTTTAAATAATACATTTTTCTTATTTTTATTGACTAAAATAATTGATCAGGTTCTGAGTTTTATCAGAATCTTAGACATCGCTCGGAACCATTTTAATTTTTAATTACCATGCTATCATTTTTTTATCCATGCTCATTAGTTTCCGTTTTTCGTTTACATTCTGAATTCTGATAAAGATGGCGCGTGATGTAGAAAACTTGAGGATTTTGCCTTTAGTTGTTAGGAATTAGTTTTTCGAAGTCGTTGAAGATAATTGTGACGTTATTGTTGCAGCTTGTAGTTTGTGCAAGCCAAAGAGACAACTTATTCGTGGAAAGCGCCATCTAATTTTAACAAACACGTGAAGGTTTTGTTGAGGGAATGTTCGATTTAATATTATTTAATATATTATAAGAGGCGGAGCCATTCAAATGGAAAAATGTTTGTTTATTGAGTTGAGTTTGATTTTTCCACTCTTCTTTGAAGATGTGGTTGTTGGTACCGATATCGCTGGGGTTGAACTTGTTTCTCTAATGATGTTGCTTTTGGCGCTGATAATGTGGTTGATGGTTCTGCTGTGACTGACATTTATCTTGTTTCTTGAGATGTTGATGGTGTTGTTGGCGATCACGTTGTTGCTGAAAACGCAGTTGCCGTTTTGGTTGTTGGTTCAAATTTTGTTCTGGCCTCTCATGCAACCATTTGTCCAGCTGTAAACAATTTTTAGAATGAGATGTGTGTGAGGAGGATAAACTATGCTCAGCTTTTTTCTTTCTGTGATGATCTTGATGCTGCTGCTGTTGAACAGGAGAAGGAAGAGAGAGAACTAGAAGGAGAGAATCGTTCATGTGTGAATTTGCTGATGGGATGGTAGTATTCTGCTCAGCATTTTGCTGTTGTGATTGTTGGATGTCATTTTTTATCTTCGTTCTTGCTCAGGACAACTTTTATTTTATTGGATTCTTCTGGTGGCTGCCTCTCTTCAATTTTGTTTACATTTATCAGATTCAAATTTATTTTAAGATTCTTTTTCTTGGAATTGCTCTGGTTTGGTTTGTTTGAACGTTAATAATAACTCTGCTTTTAGAGCGTCGTAATCTGTTCCCCTTTGCACTTTTAACGACAAATTTGAGACTATCCAACGGCAGGGAAATTATTACGTGATAGAATCTTGTTGTTTTACACATCACGTTTCGCAATTGAAATTGCATTTCGGAATTCTCGAACCAATCTGTTGACGCTGTTTTCTTGAAAAGAGGTAATATGGCGATCGGGTCAACATTTGGTTGGAACATTTTGTTTTCGTTTTTATCTAACCACGTGGATCTTCGTATTTCTTTTAACGTCGGATTTTCGTTGTTCAAATCATGTCGGAATTAACCAATTTGTTGAAGGAATGTTCGATTTAATATTATTTCGCTTTTGTTGTCGGATTATAAATCGGACAAATTAAAACAAATAATGTTATTTTATTAACCAAACAATCCTAACGATCTCGTACTAACGTAAAAAGGGAAGATGAAAAGTAAAGCAAAGAATAGTAGTAATAATAAATTAAATTAAAACATAGATATTAATATTAATAATAAAACTAATTAAAATTGTTAAATGTTTAAAATAACTGCATATATCTAATTCCCTACAGTATGTTGTTAAAGTTAATCTTATTCTTATTTTAAATGTTAATCATATCGACTAATCGCTATAATTTTATTAATGTTATTTTTGAATGAAATCTATAATACCTTTTGTTTTTTTTTTATTTTTATGTACAGAAGATTCATGGAGAGAAACATCTCAAAATGATGAATGAAAATAAAAATAAATTGAAGATTGTGAAGCGAGGTGCAAATGAAGATGGCACAATCTCAACTGCAATATCTTAATGACTCTTCACATGATATGGAGCAACTAAAGAGGTAAGTGCGGTTAATTTATCAACTAATCTCAATGTAATGTATTAGCAGTAATAAAAGCAGTTTAGTTAAATATATATATATATATATATATATATATATATATATATATATATATATATATATATATATATATATATATATATATATATATATATATATTACATTTCAATTTTGAATTAGTGAATAAAACTTGTGCCTTTATTATATTCCACATAACAATAGTTAAAAACTTTAATTAGCGTTATTCGGGTATCCAAGTGTTGCGAGATTATTTCTAAAATAAAACACGAGTGTGCCATCATTGGCTCCCGTTGAACGTTTGTTCAGTCAAGCTGAACTGATTCTCACACCAAAAAGAAATAGACTGTGTGATGATTCATTTGAGACTCTGTTGTTGCTAAAAAAAACAAACTGAACTGTGTGTGACTGTTAACAAATAAACCTTTTGAAAATAAAGTGTCTGAATTGTATCTCAAATAAATAAATAACATTTTGATTTAATTTTGACATGTACTTAGTTCTTGTACTTAATTGTCTACAGTACTTAATACTTATACATTTTTTACTGAGTACTTGATACTTATACTTAGGTACATTTTTTGAGTACTTACGTCTACACTGTGCCAAACACACTTTAGAGTGAAAATCAAATTTTTAAATAATTTTTCAATAAATTGAAAATCTTGCTCAATTTTTTTTCAATTTTCTGACAATATTTCCACATTGTTATTTTTTAAATTACGCACATTTCAGAATAAAACAGATTCAACAAAAACACGGAAAATTGGTTTGAAACATTTGAAAATTATCAAAAATATATTTAAATGATCTTATGCCGTTGTTAAGACTATTTGACATCTTTTTTCATCATCAAACATTGGTACTTGTGGACTGCTCCATCTGTTTCTCTTTATTCTTTATCCCTGCTGCATATTAAAAACCTCCCGTTAATAATTAATTATAGAATCATTAGCTTAGACAAAATATTTTTATTCAGAAAAATTTTTTTTGAGTACTAAACAAATTTTCAATTTTAAATAATCAATTTTCGTTGAATTTTAAAAATTGTAACTACCGTAGTTAAAAATATAAAGAATTAATATATGACTTCCATCAAATTCTAACGAATACAGTTGTTACTTTTTTTTGTTTTCGACCAAACTATCAATCCAAATATGACGGGCAGGACGAAAATGAAGGGCACTGAAGAAAATGTCAGGACGTTCGCCAAACCACTGTTCAAAATGTCACTGACTAATGATGATTCTGGAAAAAATGTTTAAATTTTTTCCGGTTTAATGTCACAAAATAAACAAAAATCCCAGTTTATCTGTTAACTGAATTAATGGTGTCGTCGTACTGGACATTCAAGTTTGTAATTGCATAAATCTTAAGTGACGCACTGAAGCACACTTCATCTGACAAAAACATCCCATCCTTGCACGAGCACTGATCAGACAGGTAGCCATTGATTTCATGAGTTTTGCAGGCAAGTTTGGATCCGCAAGCTCCGTTGGCTACACGACAATCTAATGTGTTGATTTTTTTTTTATTGAATTAAACTACTTATATCATATTACACTAAATTAAGAGCTAAAATAAAAAAATTTTGATTCAAACATCCATTTGAATGTTTTTACTTGGAAAATAAATAAAAAATTGCCTCTGATGTCACATAATTTCCCTCTCCATCCGGGCTCACACACGCCCGCCAAGCAGTATGGCTTTTTCCATTCAACTTTGTCGTTCATGCAGAGGTAGTGAAACTTGTAACCGTCTATAAAATCTAGTCTTGCTATGACTATGGGTGGGTTGGTTTGAGAGAGTACATTGAAAACTAAAATTGATGTACCACTGCAAAATTTGATTTTGAATTATATTTGTTTTAATAATTCTAGAAACCAGAGTATTATAAGGCTCTTTATTATTCAAAATATTTAAGAACACATACATTAAAAATGTTTTTTAAATTAAAATCTTTACAATAATTAATATAGTAAAATTCACACCTTCGTAAAAAAATTTAATGTGTGCTTAATTTATAAGGAAAGCAATCTCTCTACAACCTCTGTACACCTGCACGTATTTCAAGGATTTATCAAAACAGTCCTGCCTGGGTTTCTGCGAGTAAGTGACCACATAATTCAAACAGAAGCACGAACCACCCTGGAATGGATTCAATGAAAAAATCAAATAAATTTAAAATAGTAACCATTTTGCGATTGAAACAATTTGAAATAACGTTCCACAATTTTTAAAATTGCGACAACTGTTACAATGGACAGTGATGGGCATAGTTTAAACTAATATAAATAGTTGCAAACTATAAGTTAAACTATTTTTCAGTTTTGTGCATAATTTAACTAAAAAAAGTTTAGTTAAAATGATAGTTTAACTAAAATATTTCAGCCAACAGCTATATAGTTTAACCCTCAATGGGTCCATGCTAAATGGTTACGTTCCCGGACCTTGGGGTGCAATTTGCACCCCAGTCAATAATCGTATGTAAAACAATTGTAACATGCTCAAATTATTTTTTTAATAAAGATAAAATACGTTTTATAATTAAAATATGCATATTATATTCTCTCAAACAATCCACTAAAATGATGGTAGTAGGGGGAAACTCCCACAAACTTCATACAAATGAAATTTTAATTATAATGTCATTTTAAATTGTTAAAAATCAAATGCAAATGATGTTCTTTTTTCAAATTTAAGTCATAAACAATTTAAAAGATTCTTATGAATTTCTTGACTTTCTGAGCCGAACGGAATTGTCCAAATGTTTTCTAATTAGTGTTTCAACAAGAGAATTCTCGAGACTTATGATGAATTGGCGACGACGTATAGCCAATTATTCCAATCATGGTTGTTGCACATCCAGATCACGAAACTAGCAATGGTAGCTGTGTCAAGCATGTTAAAAAACCAAACGGTCCAGTCAAACTCTTTCCAGCGCTTTTGTAAGTAGAGTTCCATTTGGCATACCATCGTTCTGCTTCTATGTTTGTTTTTCTGATGACTGCAGACTGAATATCTTGAGTTAAATACAATTGAAACACTTTTTTTATTGAATTTTTACGTCTATCAAAAGTGACGCTGGGTTGTTGCCTGCCTGTTCTATCCACAATTGTATTAAAACTAACAACTGACTGACCTACAGCTGTTGGTTGAGCTGAATCGGATCTACCGTGCGCGTCCTTTCCACGACATAATCTACCTCTACCTCCTCTTTCTCCACTTGCAGTACCTTTACCTCTTTTAGTCACTGTTGTGGAAGGTTAATGTACCTGCTCTTCATCAGATGTAGTGGCATCTTTCGATTCATCAGATTCCTCAGACACGTGATTTTCAGTATCAAAATCAGCACTTTAACCTAGCAAATAATCTCTATCTTTACTATTGGCATCATTTTCAGTAACATTGTCTTTATCACTTTCTGTATTTTCCTGCATAATCAGTCTAAGAGCTTCAGCTGTTGAATAACTAGCCATGTCACGTAGTGTTAGATGAAATGCAAATAAAACAAAATGACTGGCATTCAAAAAAAGGTGCAACTGATAGCCAAATGTTACTAAAATATTATTTCATCATAATTGACAAAATTTATTAGCAATAATAAATTTTTTTTATTATATTGAAATGTTAAGTAACGTTTATTAAGGATGCGAAATGCACCCCAAATAAAAATATTTCGGTAAAAATCAGCGTAAAAATCTTTTCATAATTTAAGGCATGAAATGATAGAAAAATGATATCTTAACAATTTCCTAGAGCATGATTGCTGTAGTAATGTATTAACAATAGAAATTGCCTTGGGGTGCAGATTGCACCCCACAGACCCATTGAGGGTTAAATAAAATATTTTAATTAACTTATATTTTTTCGCCAAATCAGGTCGTAACTTAAATTTTCCATATTTTTACTGCCAAGAACATTTAATGTTTTTGGTTTTATTCATGTTCCTAATTGTTTGATTTCCTGTCCTTTTTGTATAATACGATGACACGATTGGTTAGTGTTTTTCAACCTTTTTCATTCTATAATGGTTGCGTTGTTTAATTCAAAAAATGTTTTTATTTTAAATGACGTTATAAAGTGCTCGCAAGAAAAGTCTGATATTGGCACACCTATTGCTTTACGTTGTTAACATTACGATTTTCATCATTTTTAATTTTAAAATATAAAACATTCAATTTTTTGCCCACACTCTTTGATTTGTAGTAAAATTTGTTATTTATATTATTTACTGCATGATTGCTTCTAAATTTAAAAAAATGTCATGACTGATTTTATTAGTAATAAATATCAATCCCAACAGAAATGAACAGCCTCTTAATTAAAAGTTGTTACCAGGACGCACAGCTGAAGAGTAGAGGCGGACAAAATATTAGTGAGTTGTGCCGTTTTTGCCTTCCTAAGCACCGCCGAGTTTGTGGCAATGTAAACTCGACCTCAAATTTTCTTAAATAAATCATATAAAGGTGAACAAGTTTTGATTTAGTGTAACAAAATTTTAATTGGAAAATGATCGTTAAGAATATCAAAAAGGGGTAAGTAATTCCAGCACCATTGTCATGTCTAATTTTTCACTAAATACACAGAAGTAGACAAACAATGTGGAAAAAAACCAATTTTATTCAAAGGACAGACGATTGAAATTTAACATTCATTTTTTAGGAACATCATGACAGCGGTACCAAAAGTACAAAGCAACTAAGAACACAACATCATCGATCAAAAAGCGAAAGCTGAGCAACGACGCAACATATACTCGCACCTGTGAAACTGAATCTAAATGGCATTCTACTTGTCAAGTCACTGTATCTGAATTGTTAAACAAATACACAACAGTAGTTTGAATTTGAACAAAGTCCTTACTCGCTTCTAAAGTTTTTTTTTACAAAAGGCGCTATACTGTTTAGCGTGTTTTGTTATAATTATAAATTTCAGTTTCCAATTAACTTTTAATACCAAGAAGCTTGATTATATAAATTACTTGTATTCTACAACTGACGGGAATATGGATTCGATGATTGTGTTGTAGCTGGAGTTGCTGGGAATGGCGCTGTCTTAGGGGGTTGAACTCGGGTTGGTTTGCCGATCTTACTGGTCTGTGACTTTCTCTTTGTGCATTTCACCAACATAAATAGGGAAATATTAATCATCCTGTGTGGTGTGTCGGGTTTTTTACTGTGGACATGCCTTGTATTGATGGCTCAGATATGACAAAAAAAAGATACACATTTCTCCGAAAGTATGTGGAGAATCTGCTGTGGATAGCCACTTCGGTAGAGACTCGGATACTGTAAGGGGTTTAATCATTTCTCTTGATTGAGGCTAAAAAATCCCTCGAGGTGTGTCGAGAATCTATTATGGCTAAATAACATGATGGAGGCTCAAACGCCATTGATGGAATTTTTTACATCTGTACGGTTCGTTCGGGATGTGTTGAGAATCTGCTCAGGCTAAATACCATAGTGGAAACTCTAATATCTTTGAGAGGATTTATGCAGTTTTGCATTTCTCTCGAGGTGCATCGAGAATCTACTGTGGCTAAATACCATGGTGGAGGCTCGTGTGCCGCTAAGAGAGAATCTTTATAATCTTTTCAATTTTGTGTCGAATGCCGTCTGTGGGTGGCTTCCATAGTGAAAATCAAGCGACATACCAGGAACGTTATCAAATCAAAACGTTATTGAAGTAGAGTGAATGCACTGGAGTGGGAGTCATTGGTTTGTGGGACTGGCGAACGGTAGGTGGGTTTTCTCTCTTCGTGCTGACGCCAACTTCTGGTCTATGGTGTGGTTATTGAATCTGTTACCCGTCAACTTAAAAAGACTGGAATAAACTATTATAACCTTACCTCTTAAAATATACTTAAGTCAAAGATTACCATTTATTTTTCTGGATTGATGTGTTGATATATTTTGATCGGATTCTTTCTTTTCGACTGTGATTGCTTTTGAAGATGTAATAATAATAACTGCATAATTAAAATAAAATAAAAATTAAGAAAAAAAAATATTAAAATTACTGGCACATTATAGCACCATCTTGGGAGCTGCAGTGCCTTTAAAATTTTCAAAAAAAAAATTTCATTTTAACAAATGTTTTTGTTTTGTTATTTTTTAAAGTTTTTTAAACTAAGCTTTTAAAAACTTTACTATTAAGAAGACTTTTATTTTCGTCTTTTACTTTGTATTTAAATTTATTTATTTGAGTTATTTTGAAGAAATGACAGTAAATAGCATGGCTTGTTGTGTTAGAGCGTTAAATGCTGCATCAGAATTCTACCTGTCAAAAAGTGAGTAGAAAATAGTTACAAAATAGTTCGGAAAAGTTTAAATACTTTTTTTTAGTTTTTTTAACTACATATTTTCAAAAATAAGATTACAGTTTATATTTAAATTTTTTATCTTTAGATGAAAAATAGTTATAGTCTAACCACAAATATTTAGTTAGTTGTCCATCACTGACAATGAATGCAATGCTCTTGCAAAATCAGTGATTTATTTGAAAACATTCGAGGCAAAATTGAAATGACTGTAACTAATGATTCTAGCATATTTCTCAATATTATGAAACTTATTTTAAATCAAATTTATTTTTTTGCGATAAAAATCTTGAAAAATTATTATTGCAACAGAAAAAAAACAGAACATCTTTTTATGAATTTTTTTACATTTCGGATATGAGCATGTAAATTTTTTAATATATGCTGATATTTTCATGTTAAATTTTATTGTTTAGAACAATGGAATTAATTTCGGAAAGGTTGGATAGTTTAGCAAAAAAATTGATGGTAAGTAAAAGTTGAGGATTCTTAGCAAATCAAAAAGCAATGGAAAAATGATGCAAGTTTGTGAATCCCAAGTTATTGTGAAAAATATTTAGCCCAGAATCTGACCTTAAGTGCCAGAAAAAAAAATCTTTTCTCGCTACAGAAACTGCGGCACCCACTGGCGGATATGTTTTTGATCGGATGGTCAACGCCGTCACTATCCCGCTCGACATTAGCGAAACAGCCAACGTAAGAAACCTCTTTCACGGGCTCTAGAATGAAACAAATTAATTTTTAATGTTTACGGCACTTTATTAAACATTAAAATTTATTTCCTATTTAAACCAGATATTTTCAAAATTTTGAAGTTAAATTATAAATAATTTATTCAGTGAGAAAGAATCTTTACTCATCTTCTTTTTGATATCAGTAATGAAAATAACTGTAGTATTTGAATAATTAAAGTTTAAATGTTTCCACTATTTTTAGAATTAATTTATATATCGTATTATAAGGAGATTCACTGGCATAGATGGAGTAGTAGTAGTTGGATCCACCACAGCCATGTTTGTCGTCGCACGTTGTATCGCAGAACTCTTCGTTGACCTTTTTGTCAACGGCGAGGAAACATCGGCATCTTGAGCCTTCCTGTTTGTGCGAAAGTTTCTTCAGTTATTTGAATGGGTAAAATTTTTGTACAATAAATTTCTTTTCAAATTCAGTCTTTATTGAACAAATAGGATGTCGTTTTAATTGTCGTTACATTGAAATTGTTAATTGAAATTTTACCATTAAATTATGTAAAAAAAAAAATAATTTTTTTCATTTTCATTGAAGTTTTTGTCATCTATGAAGTTGGATAAAAATATATTACCGGCCATTAAGCAAATTAGCATCATTGGTAGTTTTTAAACAATTTTAATTGTCGCCGTTTCAACAAAGTAAATTTGTCTACTTATGAGACAATGCAGAACTGACATGGGTCAATGGATTATGAGTCAGATGGGTCACTGGATCATGGGTCAGAACCTTTGACTCACTTTCTCTTCAACAAAATTTTCTTTTATTGTTATATATTTATATAAATATAAAAAAAAATTAATGAAAGGAGAATTTTGCACTTACTGAAAATATTGGAACAGTCTGTCAATGTTGAATTTCACTGCAACATTTCTGGACCCTTGCTTACAACCGTTTCACAATGTGAGAAATGATAAAGATCGGGAAGGTTTACTAAAGCAAGTCAATGAATGTCTTTATACTTTAGCTACAGAAGGTGAAAGACGCTTAAACATACAAAATAAACCAGATGATAACATGCAATTGGAGTACTTGAACTTGAACACAGCCGTTGCCAAATAAGGAAAAAGCAATTCGGAATCTCTACCTTCTGGAAACACAACACATGTTGCAGATGTCTCTAAACAGCCAAGTAAAAAAGCAAAATCTCTTTTGCATGGTTTCAAATTCCAAATATAGATGTCAACAAAGTAAAATCCGAGACAAAATCTGTTGTTTTAAAACCTCTGAAGCAAAGAACAAATGATGAAATTAAGAGATGTAATGCGAAATGCACCTATTTCACATTAGATTCAGAGAAGAACAATGTATTCAATCCATTATCATGGTGGAAGAAAGATGCAACAGATTTTCCAATATTATTTGGCATTGCACGGATTGTCTAACTCTTGAAACAATTTTTTCCATGTTTTAAGTAAAATTAGACAACATCTCAGGTCATGATACTGTTACAGAATAATAGACAATTTTTTAAGTGAATGTGTGTTCAAATTTTGAATTGACTGTCATCAAAGTTCTTCTACTTTGTCATTGTAATCATTGGGTTTTTTGGCTGCTTGCAGCTTATGTTTGCAGTTATCAAAAATGATGTGAAAAGTAGCACCATCAGTCATTTGTATTTTTATATTTTACAAGTATAGAATGGGTCATGAGTCAAACATTGATAGGTCACTTGGGTCATGGGTCAAAACAGTTGACTTATGGTCAGAAACAGACGATGAATATAAACAAATTCCCGAAACATTTTAGAATTCAAAATCAATTAACCATCATTCCATAGAACGGTGTCTTGCAATGCATTTCGCAGGCCACAATTGAATTAACAGCCTCAGTTTCGTTCTCGTCCTCGATAAAGAAGCATCCGTAATACTCTTCATTCACATCTACAAAATAATTGTTTGAAATATCACAATAGAAAACGGTTTACTTTTTTAACATTAAATTTTTAAATGTCAGACCGAAACGCGTTGTTGATCATCAAAAATGTTTTTGCATACATTTTCATTTCAACTTTGCTTCGGTTAATCATTTGAAGTAATTCAATTTTTTATGTACAAAAATGTTTAGCGATTGTGATCAAGAAAATGAAAGTTATTTCACGGCTTGTTGGCATGGAAAAGACCAGCTTGTTGTTTGTGACAGGTGGCACCGTTGTTGCTGCATGGAAAAGTTTATTTTTTTATTAGCTTTGAATTTGTATGTTATGCTTTTCTGCTGATAGTAAACTTTAAATTTTGATGTTATTTATTGAAATTAATAAAATTACTAGCAAAAATTATTAACTAACGTGTGAATGATTTATTAAAATTAAGTTATTCAATGTTTAACGAATGTTTTAAAATGACATTGTTGGCTGAAATATACTTATCACAACGCAAGAAACGTTCGGAGGAAAACCAATCAGTTCAACCTTCTGCTCAACACACTGGTCGGATCCACAGTAGCCGTTGTTCAATTTGCAGTCTGATAAAGTTTAAAACTTAAATAATCAATTTAGTATCGAATAAAAATTGAACTATACCAAATTCACCTACCTATAGCGTAAACTTCCAACTCCAGGATGACACTAGCTGAAACATTAGCGACGACGATCGATTGAGACAATGCAGCATTGCAGTTTGCATGCACCGGTTGAGCAAAAATTATATTTGTCGCCTCAGGAATGCTACAGTTTTTTTGGCCAACAATGATCTGCATATCTTCAACTTTTTATCAATATTAAATTCAGATAAGTTGAAATTAAATTTTTAAAAACGTTTGACGGTTAGATTGAAAAATTACTAACTATCAGTTTTTGTCGAAAAGTATATAGAACAGAAAGCAATTTTAAACTTTTTTTGGAGCACAACTTCAAAATAAGTAACTTTGGCATGAACAGCTGATGGATTGAGTACCTCTCCATCTGTCAGGTATTTCAATGAATCGTTATACTTTCCTGACACTCTTATCAGTTTCTCATAGGCAATGTTCATTCTAAAATCTTTGAAATTTTCAAAACGTTATTTGATGAAATTTATTAAAAATAGCATTTATAAATAAGTTATTGTAGAGTAATAACGAAAGGAAAATAATTAATTGCACTAACCTTCACATTTATGATGATTGTTTCTTACTTTTCCGTTCCCACACAAGCACTCAGAAACAGATTTGCCGTTTACAATGTTGACTTCACACACAAATTCTTCTCCGCAGTTTCCATTGTTGTTGCTACAATCTGGTTTTATGTCATTTACAATTTCTAAATGCCGTTTAAATTTTTCAATTAATTGATCAGTAGGTACATATCATGTGAAAAAAAACCTCAATGTTTATCTTACTATGCTTCATACTTTAATACAAAAGTATTTTCTAATTTTCTACCAAAACAATTTCACATTTCATATTTAATTGGGAAATTTGTAAAATTTAATGAATACAAAAAAACTCTTGAACACACAGACCCCTCTCCATGCAGTCGTGTCCTTTCCATCCACTGAGGCACACCGCCCTGCACCGATCCTTCAAGCCATCAGCTGCTGAAGCGCAGTGCTTCGTGCTCGATAAACCTGACGGATACTCCAAACTAAATCGGACTGGTTAGGTAGGAAAGGGCTATTAGATAACTAAATTTTATCAAACTACTGTTACTAAACATTGAAAATATTAATAATTTTTGGGTAATTAATTAAATAATTAATAAAAATTCAGTTCAAGTTGTCACAACTTATCATATTTGAATGTGAAATAAAAATGTTTTCTGTACAAAATTTTTTTTTCAGTTTTATCAAATTTTTAACTAAAAAAAGGACCTAAAAAGATTGGCTGACGGCCTCCGAACTCGACCGACTTATCGCACTTACCACAAGCTGTTGGTTCGCTCACGATCTTCGGTGATATTTCGCTAACCTCACATTTGCAAGCATTGTCTGTCTGTCAGGTATTTAGTTTGAAAAGTTTATCGCATTCAATTTCATAAGGTGTGAGACGCAATTGATTGTAATTATTCTTACAAGATCAGATTTCTATAAACCGAAATTTGAATACCAAATGACAAGTTAATGTTTTCAATTTTTTTGATTTGAAAAAAAACTTAAAAGAAGCATTGCCTAAAACATGAAAATATAAAATCAAAGTGAGAGATCAATAAACAGACAATAAGAAACATCGTGAAGTTGCGTTCGTAGCAGTGACGTTGGCAGTCGCGTAGAAGTGAATTGGAGTACGTGCGAGTGTCGCTGGCCCCTTGTGGTGACGAGCCGACAATCGAATAGCAGCAAGTATCGGCTGCACGTCCTAAGAAGTTGAATTGAATGACATGATCATTTAAATAAAATTGTCATTTTAAGTGGAAAGGTTTCAATCGAACTGTTTTCAAAAGCTAAACAACACTTTTATATTTGTAAATATAAAAAAATTAAACTTTTCAAACGTCTAATGATATGATGGAGAAGATAATAATTGAATAAATTCAGCCAACAAACCTTTTGTAATTAATTTGATCTTGTTTTAAAAATATATGTAAATATAGTCACTTATTCATTTGATTATACATTTATTTGCTCATATTTGGCTCAGTCATTTCAAATTCGATTGTTCAACCAGTTATTTACGTATTTTTCAATTGCAAATGTTAATTTGAGATTTGATTAATAAAGAAACATGATCATGCAGATGAAACGGTCTAAATCATTTTCAGAGCTTTCAAATGAGACCACCGTGGTAGACAGAGGAGGCATCGGGAGCTCCACACGCCCTACCATCAGCTGGACAGACCATGTCGCAGTGGGATGAGGAGACGGCTGCACTGACGCGGGTGGCACAACTGCATTCACTTCCGTTCTTATTTGTTTTCAAAAGTAATTTTAAATTTACAAGTTGAGGTAATTTTTCAAATTTAGATTTTTTTTTTAAAAATATGAATAAAAAGTTTAATTAAATTAAAAAATTAATGATATTTGGATCAAAATAGTTGTTCTATTAGACAAATATTTTTTAATCAAAACAATTTTGATGGGTGGCTTAAATTCACATGGTGAGATTTGCAACAAATTTTAACAGCTATATAGTATATAAAACAAATCGAAAAAATTCACAATGGCAAAATGTTAGCAATCTTTTAATAAGTGAAATATACTTTCAGAGCAATCATGCCAGCTCTCTCACTCGACGGCCGACAAAGCTCTCTGCATGATTTGACTGAATCAACTTTCCCTGGTGTTCCATGTTTATCTGCTGCCACGAATTTGTAGCAACCCACATACAGTTCTACAAATTTGTTGTTTGATAATATTTTTCAATTTAGAACATTTTGAAATTTCTAATTTTAGATACTCTTTTAATGAATGATATTCATATGAGAATATACCATGCGACTGAGTAGAGGTAACAAGTAGAAAAAGAAATAATTCAATATTTAGGACATATACATCAAATTTTGGTAGAAACATTTTACGTTAAAATTAAGCATTGTTTACATATTTGAACTTTGAAAACATTACATCATCATTGAAAAGTAAAAAAATCAAAAAATCATTTCTTTGGCATTTTTTGAACGAACAAAAAATACATCCACACACATACATTCATTCATCAACTCAGAATGGAGGTGTTTTTCTCGTTGTGTGTTTGTGCGATTGTGTGCCTCCGTATTGACCATGCACGTGTCTGAATGGGTCTAATGCGTGCGTGTATATTGTATTGAAAATAAATTTTTGTTTTCAATTTTCATATATGTTTAAGTTGTTACATCGTGGCATATGAAACTTGTGGTTTGTACACAACTATTTTTAAAGTTCCATTACAGACAAGTACGTGTCTAATGTTATTTATTTCACGAACCATGTGCACAAACTTTCTGTATAGTGTTCCAATGTGCTGTTGTACGCACTCCTGTTTTTATTATTTCCACTAATTTCCACTTTTTTTATTTGCGTCCTTTTTTTATCGTAATTTTAATTTAAATGACCTTCTTAACTTGTTTGCGATTTTATAATTTTAAATATTTTAGAATCAAATTTTAATTATAATTATATAATTTAATTTAATTATAATTTATTAAAATTATATAATATTTTATTTTAACGGCTTCTTTTAATATTTTATGTGTTTATATTCCGATATTTTCAACGGTAATAAAATTTTATATTATTTTTGAATTTTAAAGCTAAAGAAAGAACTATAATATTCTTATTACCTCATGTTATTACAAAATTAACCTGCCACATTGACAGACTATCAGTTTGTGTATTTTGTAAATAAAAAAATTTCTTTCTGGCAATTTATATAAACTGAAATTAAATTTGCAGCATTCTTTATTGCCTGAATGGATGATTCATCGTTTTCGAGCGAGCAATTTGTTAGAATGGAGATTCTTCCAGTGGACACCTGCATAAAAATGAACACGGAGGTCAGGAAAAAGTGTTCACTGGAAGGTTGTACTTTCTCCGCTCGCAATAACTCGCACCTGAAATATCACAAGCTCGTGAAACATGGAGTTGGTAAGAAATTGAAGTGTCCCTCGTGTGAATACACCTGCCTCAACAGGTCAATGCTCAACAGTCACTTGAAGAGGCACTCGCTGGAAAAGCCGTTTTCGTGTGAAACCTGCGGAAGCTGCTATAAATTTTCAAACTTGTTAAAAAAAAATTTCAGCAAAAATCCATCACACGACCAACAAATTGTAAAATTAGATAAAAACGATGATATTTTCGCCTTAATAAAAATTTTTGAAGGACTTAAGAAAAAAAATAAGACAGAAAAGAATAAAAAACAAATTAAAAATAGTGACTTTTTTGAATTAAATCACTTTAATGTTCGACCATTTATCGAGGAAGGATGTTTTGATGAAAATGAACTAAAGTATAAATCAGCTGACTTCTCTGATTGTGAAATGTGGATGAAGGAGATGAAGATAATTGGAGAGGTCGATGACGACTGCATGGAGATTGACGAACCACAGCTTTTTGATAACTATTCTATATTTGATGATGACGAAAATTTTCAATTTGATTGAGCTAACATAATCATTTTTTTTTCATTATATCATTTTAGCAACCATTCACAAAATTTTCGATCGATTTTTAAATATGATTCACAATTTTTATTGAAAAACTTTTTTCTCACAAATATAAATTATGTAATGAAAAAGTTTCAAAATTTTTGACAATTTGTGGTACTATTTGTCATGTTTGTTTTGATTGTGATATTTCAGGTTATGATTATGCAGAAATTTTTTGAAAACGTTTTTGATAAAATACACGACTTTAAAAAATATTTTAATTGTGTATAAGAACGTTCAACAACTGTACATTTTCAAAATAGAAGTTAAAAAATATATTCGTGAAATATCTTTAAAAGTTTGTCTTTCATGTTAAATAAAATGAACACGGTAGTACTAGATCAAGTTTTTGATGTATAATAAGGATTTCTTAAATTGTTCACTGCTGCTAAGTAGATGAAAATAAATAATTAAAAAGTTTTTGAGCGCTTAATGATTCTGGTTTAGTTGGAATAAAAAAATTCTAAAAACATCTATATCACCTTGTTCATGTTTATATGATAGAAAAATTAATAAGTGTAACCTTTCACAATAGCCGATTCAATGAACACGTTCTACATAATTTGTTAATTATTTTTTTAAAAGTTTTCTATATTTGTTTGGAATTTTGATACCTGTCCTTAACAGTCGAAAAGCGAATCAACTGTTAGACCGAATTTTTCGTTGATTACATTCTACCTGTGTAGTTAAAATCTGTGTGTACTTTATGAGATGCAATGATATCATCGATGATAACTGACGCGGGGAGACTTCGAAATGAGGGATCGTTTACAGCCTAAAAATTCAGTAAAATGACGTAATTGCTTCAAGGTCAAAGTTCAGTTCGAACGCTTCGTTACACTTTTTTTTATGTAATTCATGGGTGAGCATTGAGCAGGTTTGAAACCCTTTTGAAGGGTAGGGTACAGTGGCGGATTTAGACAACTTTGACGGGAGGGCAAAATTTTTACGGGCAGAGCAAAAATCTGTGGTAGTGTGGCAGACGACCTAATTTTGATGGATTTTTGGCATAAAATCGTTCTTTTTCTGACTTTTATTAAAAAATTGCTAAAAACTTGTGACTTCTTAGGCCCTACCCCAGGTCCGCCACTGGCGATGGAGATAGCAAAATGGTAGAGTTAAATTTTTAAATGAGAAATTAATTGGGTAGTAAAAACAAAACGTTTTTTATTTTGAAGATGAAACAAACATTAATGACAGGTCTGCAGCAAGATAGAAAGGGATATATAGATGAGTATTAAAGAATAGGCATTATAAAAATATATCAAATGTACAGAATAGTAAAATTTAAAAAGAAAAGTATTTTTAAAGTAATGATTTAATCAACAAACAAGTTTTAAACGTTTGAAGAGAGAAAGGTAACTGTAAGATTTTTAATGGAAATATTTTAGATAAAACAGGTCACCAATTTGATATTGGATGCAAATATTATAGGTATCATAAAAAAAATTTTGAAAATGTTTTGTCAAAATATTCAGACATTCCACGATGTATTGTGAGCTTAGTTTTAATTATTTTTAATAATATTATTAAAGCTAGTAGGTACCAATGTCATTGAAGCAGGCAGTTTGTGAAACGAATTCCATTTTCAGAGTAACGAAATTAACTAAAGTTTTGTCAACGAATCCTTATAATTTATAAAATTAATAAATAATAGTCAACTAAAGCTATTCGCTTCAAAAATTTTATTTCCAGAATCTTATAGTTTAACAATTATATAAACCGCAAACCTCAATGTAAATAATAAAATGCAACAAAATTAAAATACTTACTTGAAGAATCAAAGCGTGTCACAAAGTTATTAAAAAAAAATTTACAATCAAATGAATGAAAATGATATAAAAAAGATTTTATTGATTTAAAAATTGATAATACAGCATCCAAAAGAATTATTTCTTGAATATTAGTTCACAACTTTTATGAATGGTTTTTCAAAATATTGAAACACATAAAAGGATATGTAATGTTACTGTTTTCTTCTCAAGTTAGGAAACTTTTTAGCGACCACTTTAACTCTTTCTGGAGTTTGTTTCGTCACTATATCATCGGCAAGAAATATTCAAAAGGCAGATCTTCCAATTTATTGATGGCATCCTGTGATAATGGAATTCCCCAGAATGCAGCTAGTGGTGCTAAATTGAATTTACATTCCTCGGAAAAAATAATAAACCATTTGTCTATTTCTTCTTGGTTATTATTGGGTTTTTCTTTTCTAGACATATTCTGATAACGACGAAAAACTTGTTTATATATCGCCCAACCAAATGTATCGGCCAATTGGGCATACGTGTGTAAAGCAACCCCAGCATCGTTTTTCCAAATTTCAAAATCTGAGCCATTATTGAGATATCCAACTCCTTTCCATATTTGTTTATTCAACCAAGGAACAGTCCAACAGTCAAGATTTCCAATCTTTTTCATACCGTACAGATTGAAAACATTACTCGTTACCTCCAAAGTTCCTTCAAATGTCCATTCACTCTGTTGCATATTGTGGCCAATTTCATGAAAAATTCCCCAATACTTAGATGTATTTAATTTTAAAGCATTTTCATTGAGCAAAAATTTTTCACCTTCTGGATCCGCAACATCCAAATGAGTTACAATTGGATATCCAGCATGCATGGCACCGTATGAAGGTTGCTTGTCAGTCACCACCCACATCTTCCTAGAAGTTTTAACATCTGTGCCTCTCAAATCGTGATAATGTTCAATTAGAGTATCGTATATATCTATCACCGAACCTGGGTTTTTCAAATTTCTTATGCTGGATGAAGGTAGTGTGATTGTTATGTATTTTCCTGAAATATCTGCCCAAAGTCCTGGTAAATTTTTGTTTTCTTCCCAATTTTTTTGTGAAGAAACATCAGCAGAATTAAATTGTGGAGACGGGACAACATTTATAAGTTTTGCCGCTATACTGGATTTTTCTTTTGGGCTTTGAAACACAACACTACCCCCAATATAAAAAGATAAGTCATATTTACCAACAACTTGTATTTCAATCCTTTTAATCATTTTAGGCCAACGTTTTAAAGTAATTGCTGATACATAATCTGTATGTACTCCAACATAAATTATCCAAGTTCCACTCAATGCGGTAATTTCTAAACTTGCCTTTGATCCAGCGGCTACGTAGGTTCCTGAAAAAAAAAATTCTTCTTTTTCTGATGAAAACTCTAATGATTTGTCAAAAAAGTAAGGCAAATTTTTAAAATCTCCTGGAAAGTCACTAATGTACAATGCCTTGAACTGTTGATTCGATTTGAATTCTGCCAACAACTGCCAAAATTCAACCACCTGACGTTGGTGTAAATTTTTGCAATTAATCATACCTTTAGGGAACAATTTTTTCAAATTTGTGCTAGCTTGCTCCCAAAAAGAAATAATTTTTAATTTAAACTCAGCACTGTATTCAAGTGGAAGTTCTGAAACTTGACTCAGCAGTGCAGTTTTGTTGTACATATTTTCAATATTAGGATTACTTTTGAAAAATTTAGCCAAATTTGCACTGCCGGCTTTGTTCAAATTAGAATAGTACCAGCCATCGTTATCATTAGCGTAATCAGAAAAGTAAGTGATTCCGGAATTCAGTAACATCTGTCCGTATGGAATATTTCGAATTATTTTTCTCGAATAAACAGCATCCCATCCTGGTAAGGAAAAAGCGTATATAAAGGCACCTCCGTTTGTAACGTATTTGTCCACAACGGAAAAGTTTACGGTTTCTTTTAAACCATACGACACCAAAACATCAAATTGTTCTTCTAGAGCTTTTAATTCAATATTCTTTTTTTGCTCATCCAACATGCAGAATCTGAACAAATTTTTGTTGGTGTTTCCGGTTAACCAATTTAATATATTTTGGTAGAATTTTGAATTCGGTAAGTCATTTTTAAGTGTAACGAGTTCTCGTCCGTAAGATGCACGTGAAAAAGCGACGATTTTACCTTTCCCATATTTAGCTGCAGCCACAATAGTGTCTTCTTCGTTTAGGCCTGTTAAGATTGATTCTGCATTTTCACCAAACACAATTAATCTACCGGGGTTGGACAGCTTCTGAACTTTTCCAACATTGAGCAAAATTTCATCTCGCCACGAATCAGATGATAAGCTGCCGTTCAATCTGTATAAATAATTAAAATTTATAAATGTTATTTAGATTCGTTGTAATATGCACCCACCCAATTCGAATGCATGTTAAAAAAAACAGTACACTATCGTTAGCCAAATTAGTAAAACAGAAAATAAAAATTTTTGTAAAAACTCACAACACTTCTAACAGGAAGAAAATTAAAAGTAGGTTTGAACAAAAAATATTTTTCCACATTTTATGGAACTATATTATAAAAATAAAATAGACAAATGCAAATCATCCTTGCAAATGACTTACTTTTATAGTAAAAATGTATCGTATTATATATATATATATATAAGTATATATATATATATATGTATATATATATGTATATATATATATATATATATATATATATTTATATTTTCAAAAAATATTTTTTTCTGTTTTAGCTGCGTGCTTTTTATAAACGTTTATTGGTTCAGTTGATCGTTCAACCGGCAAACAATTTAATTACCGTGATTTCGTGACTTTCAGTTGGACAAAATTCACCAGTAATTTTAACGATGTTTGAAATTAAAAAATCGGATTTTTGGTTTAAATTGAGTTTATGAACTTCTTTTTATTAATCTTAGTTATTTTTGATATTTATATAATTAACTTCAAAAAAGCTTTTAAAAATGAGCAGATGATATTGAAATAACTGTATATCTTTGTTTAAATTTTAAAAACATCAATTTTATTTTCAATTTTGAAGTAAGCTTCACGCGTAAAAAAGCCAGTGCTACATAAATTGTAAAATGCTTAAAACCATACACGCCTAAATTCCATAGTAGTTTCTCCAAAACCAAATATGAAAACAATGTAACAAGCCGGTTATTTATTTAAAGCATTCTAAATGTTGAAACTTTTTTATTAATTAACCTTTTTTATGAATTTACTTATGTTGGAAACAATCACATTAAGAAACGCAAACGATGTAAAAAAATTAAGTGATCAATATTTCACATCAGTTAACGTGCTTAGAATTCTGTATGTTTTAAAAATAGTATTTTACAAAATTGATCGCTTTCAAAGTTTCATTGGGTTTACGTGAGTTCGTGTTAAAATGAAATTATCAAATAATGTCATTCCTTTAGAAAACATTGTAACAATTTTCTAATTATTTCGAAAATATTTTTTAAAATAAAAATAAATATATACCTAGGTGCATAATGAACCTCCAGATTCATTCATTAGACAGCCATCCTACTACACCACAAGAGATCTACTCAACATTTTGGAAGCCAAGTACATCAACAATCATCGTCACTCTCTTTCTCGACTTCACATAAACAGCAGAAGTCTTTTAAATAAAATTTCTGACATTCTAATTTTAAATAAATTTTCATCTTATTTTTTCCAATTATTATTATATTAGAAACATAGCTGAATGATGAAACCGCTAAACTAGTTCGTATGAATGATTACAATTTTGTTTTTTGAAAATAGGTCTGATATAATAGGAGGTGAAGTCGGAATCTTCATCAGATCAGGCATTGAATTTTCTATGATAAACAATTTGCTTCTGAATGATACCATTATTGACCTTCTAGGTGTCAATTTAAAATTAAACAACACACACGTAAATATTTTAGCAGTATATAGACCCCCCAACACAGACCCTAATATCTTAATCCAAAAGCTCGAACTTATTTTATCCACATTCAAGCCACACATAAAGAGCTACTTAATTGGCGACTTCAGCCTCGACCTCAATAAACTCAACAGTGACAACGCTGTTGCTGACTTCTCTAAACTACTATCATCATACAACTTCTTACCTCTTACAACCTCCTCTACTGGCATCTCAACTTCTTCTCGCTCACTCATCGACAATATCTTTACTAACAACCTAACTCCTCACTCATCTGTAATAATACTGTCTGACATATCTGACCATTTCCCTATATTCGCCATCGCTTCCAAATCAGAAAACTCAAACCATGCCCCTATTAAGCACTTCAGAAACCTAACTAAAAAATCTATTAACAACATCAACAATTTCTTATCGAACCACGACTGGAATTCTTTTACTTCTCTAAAAAATGTCAACGACTGTTGTTCTGTTTTAAATACTATCTTAACTCACTCTCTAGACACTTTTGCCTCCCTCCGCCCAACCAAAAACAGAAAGAAAAAATGCTGATCAATGACAATATTCTAAGCCTTGCAAAAAAGAAAAACAAACTATACATCATAAGCCTTAAATATCCAACCACCCGCAACGTTGCAACTTACAAAAGCTTCAAAAACATATTTCCATCTATTAATCAAAAAACTGAACGAGACTACTTCTCTAACAAACATGAAGACGCACGTAACAATGCTGGACAAAAATAGAACTCTATCAAGGAAATTTTAAACAAGCAACCTCCAAACTCATCAATAACCAAACTAACTATCAACAACCAAGCAATTGAAAAAAAAAAACAAAAAATTTGTGACTTTCTCAATACCCACTTTGCAAACATCGCTAGCCAACTACTCTCAAACCAACCTCCCAGCTATGATAGTTCTAATGATTTTATGAGCCCATTCACACCCCATTCCATTAGTCTATATCCTGTTACTGAACAAGAATTATTAGCTACTGTTAACATCTTGAAAAACAAAACAAGCTACCAAGACGACGAACTCAACATGTTCCTTATCAAAAGCATAATTTGTTCTATCATATCACCACTCAATCATATCTTCAACTTATCACTAAGCACTGGAATCTTTCCTTACTCATTTAAAAAATCCAAAATCATGCCAGTATTCATGAAAGGAAACAAAGATGACATTAACAACTACAGACCCATTTCCATTCTTTCTCCGCTGTCAAAAATTCTTGAAAAACTTTTCTTCAAAAGACTCTCTATTTTCTTCTGCTCCAACAATACTATCTGTAACAACCAATACGGATTTAGACCCAACCACTCAACTGAGTTTGCCATTCTTGACTTCACTCAGCACATACTAAATGAAATGAACAACAAAAAATTCTATTGGTATTTTCCTTGACTTATCCAAAGCCTTCGATGTCATCGATCACAAAATACTCCTATCCAAACTACATCATTACGGAGTAAGAGGCAGCTCACAACTGGATGAGAAGCTATCTTTCATCACGGACACAATATGTTTCCATGGACAACATCCATTCAAAGCACGCTCCTATTCATCACGGGGTACCACAAAGATCCATACTAGGACCCCTTCTATTTTCTATTTACATAAATGACCTCTGCAACGTTTTGCCCTCAACCAAATGCGTACTGCTCTCAGACGACACCAACTTTCTTTTCACTTCCAACAACTTACCGATAGATTGCTCTGAACTTATCAATCTCAAACTCCAAATATACTCTACCTGGTTATCCAATAACAAACTAATCATAAATTACTCGAAATGTGCATGCATTATTTTCGGCCCAAAAATACTCACCAACCAAGCTCCTAACCTAAGCCTATTAATTAAACTATTAATATTTAACTCAGAAAGCTTGGAAAAGCTTTTGTTCGAAGTTTATTATGTTTAGAAAGTGTTTTCCAAGAAGTTTTGTTCAGGAATTTTTTGCTTGAAAGGTTTTTTTCTTATGATTTGTTCTGATAAGTTTTTGACCGGGGGAAATAAGTTTAATTGAATACTTTTTCAAATATGATGAAATACAGTTTTGATAATTCCCATTTACACAAATCATTAAACAGCTCTTAGCTACTGGTCGATAGTTAACCACCAATAACTATATTTTAACATCAGTTTTCAAACGAAATGTTTTTTTAAGTATTCAAATGACAAATAAACAATTGAAAACAATTTAGAAATGATCGTGTGTTGAAATTCAATACATAAGTATATATAGTAAATAAAAAAAGATAACCAATTTATAGAAGAGCTTAATGCTTTTCTTAACCAAAATCTGTCCTGTTGCATTTAAATTAGGCTTGGAAACATATGGACGGGAATTGTTAAAAAAAATTAATTTTGAAATTTAAAAATGCAGATTTTCAGTTAAACGACCATTAAAAAGGGGATTCACCACTAATTTCCAATCATTATGAAAATTAATAAGCAATACTGAACATCTGATAACTTGTAATTAATGTTGTTACTTTGTAGTAGGCAGCTTTCAATATTAGTGTACGTGCGTACACACGCACACCTTTCAACATTACTGTTTTTAACGTTAGTGAACTTATTTAGATGCCAATGCGAGAGTAATTTTTTCCTGTTTTGATGCTTTGGTGGCCACCTGTTTATTGATCTTTTTAATTATCGATCTTTTATCCACTCACTCACGGCACTATTCTCTCTCTTCTCTGTCTTACTATCTCTCTTTCGCTCTCTCTCTTTTTCTCCCTGTCTCTCTCTTTATAATATATAAATATATATATAATATAAATATGTATAAAATATCTTATATATATACATATATATATATGCATATATATGGGTCATTCTCTGTCAACTTGAACCATGGTCCACGCCCGACCATCTCCGATTTTTTTAAAATTTGAACAGTAAGTACCTCAATGTATTTCATCGACAAAATAAAATTTTTATAAAAAAATTTCAATTATTTTTCAAGTTATGAAGATTTTTGTGACAGCATCCTCAAATTTTTGAGCGATTTTTTTCAAAACTTGTACCTACGTAGAACGCTATATCTCTTGAACTAGCCAACATATCTTGATGAAATTTTTTGTGCATATCAGTGGAACAATGTAATAACAAAAAAAATAAATGTTATTGTCTCGAATCAAAGGATATTTTGAACAAAAAATCTAGAAAAAAATGAATTTTTTGAAAATTTCACTGATTTCAAAACAGCGTAGCTCAAAATCTATCGCAAAATAAATAAATATTTTTTGTTATTTTAGAAGTACCTTATAGTCACAAATAAATCACAAAATTTCGTTAAAATCTGTATTGAATTTTTTGAGCTATCGGAGCTCAAAATGTCAAAAAAATGAAAAACTTCTTTTGTTGGC
>NW_008705215.1:778133-780630 GCF_000326865.2 Helobdella robusta | reverse complement strand
GGGTAAGAATATTGTATATATATATATATATATATATATATATATATATATATATATATATATATATATATATATATATATATATATATATATATATAATACATGTATTTAATCATTTAATCTAAATTTTATTCGACAATGTGAGTAATTGTCCCAGTGTGAGTAATTGTCCGACTATTTGTCAAGCTCAGTACAATGGGAATAGTGGAATAGTTCTTTTCCTGACTTTATGCTTTTAGCAGAATCTGACGTTAAAAAAATTGTACTCAGTTTGCCATCAAAAACATGTGTGATAGATGTCTTTCCGACCCATATTTTAAAGAAATATATTGATTTATTCATCGTTTTTCTTACCAGCATCTTAAATCTGAGTCTGACCAATAGCACATTTCCTAACGGTTGTAAGCATGCTATGGTTTATCCAGTTTTAAAGAAATTGAATATGGATCGAAATGATTTGTCTAGTTATAGACCAATTTCCAACATCTGTTTCATTTCCAAGATATTAGAACGAGTGGTTGCCAAACAGCTCTTGAATCATTTGAATGTAAACAACCTGTTACCAATTCACCAATCTGGATATCGCCGCTATCATTCAACAGAAACTGCACTGCTTTATGTGTTTTCTGAGTTGTTTGATGCTTTAGACAAACAACATGTGGCTCTAGTCACGTTTTTAGATATGAGTGCGGCATTCGATTGTGTAGACCATCAGATTCTCTTGGAAAAATTGGTTCATGATTACGGTATTTCCGGTACTGTTATCAAGTGGTTCAGATCATATCTGTTTGACAGAAAGCAACAAGTAGTTTTCAATAATGTTTTATCTAATGAAACGGTTCTGACATCAGGAGTGCCACAAGGTTCAGTTCTTGGGCCTATTTTTTTTATCATGTATACCGCTGAAATTTTTAAAGAAATTGATAATTACGGTTTTAAATATCATGCCTAAGCTGATGATATTCAGATTACAGTTAGTAGTAAGCCAGAATTACTGCAATCTGAAATCAACAAACTTGTAAATTGCCTAAATAACATTGATAATTGGATGTCAAACAATGGTCTTAGATTAAATCAAATTAAATTTACGGTTTGCCAGATAGGTGTATTTCTGCAATTCAATCCATTCAGGATAGAACAGCCAAATTGATTGTTGGAAGTTTCAAATTTAACCATATAACTCCAATTCTTAAGGGCCTTCATTGGCTTACTATAAAAAAAAGAATTAAATATAAAATATGTTTTTTAATGTATAAAACTGTACATGGCTTGTTACCAAGTTATTTGATAGATAAAATAAAAAAGAAGTCTATAATGATGAGTGGTATAAACCTTAGATCAGATGATGGCATTTTACCAGTTGTACCTGATGTCAATCTGCAGATAGCATCAAGAGATTTTGCAGTATCTGGACCAATGGTTTGGAACAGCTTACCGAGATCTTTTCAGAACTAAAGATTTGAAACTTGATGATTTTAAAAAGAAACTTAAAACTTATTTATTTTCGCTTTGATTTTATTGTTAAGTTAATAATTTTTTGTTTGTTACTTTGTTACTACCGCCATTGACTGTACTTTTTTCTTTTTTGACTTTGTTTGACTATAAATAGCGCTTTTGAGAACTTTTAATTTTAATTAGAGCGCTTATAAATGTTTCATTAATAATATATATATATATATATATATATATATATATATATATATATATATATATATATATATAGAACGAGGCTTTCTTTGATGCATATATCGTTAAATTTATATGCCCATTCTGCATTTAGTAGTTTTTTAAAGACAACTTCAACACAACGTAAATTTTTATACTCGTATTTATTTAATGTCATAATTTAATTAATGTTGTAAGTGTCAGCTGACAGCGCTGTTTCGGCTATTTAGCCATCGTCGGAGCTGGATTTAATATTTTAGGATGAAATTAAATTAAGATTATTAAAATAATATTAAAGTAAATATTGAAATTATATTGGGTTTTAACAATGGTGTGAAACAATTTAAAAAGATTTAAAAAACATATGAAACGTACCTTTAAAACAAGGTTAGATAAAGGAATAAACATGAAAATGAAATTGATAATTAAATAATTAAAACGAAGTTAAATAAGGTAAAATTAAGTTATTATATATTAAAATAATGCAATTAAATTATATTAAATATGTCTAATTAAAATTCAAAAACAACAATTTTATAAATTTAAAACCGGTAGAAAGCAGTGTGTATAGTAAGAAGCTATGAGCTTATATCGTGTTATTTCATTGTGTGGAATAGTAAGAATATATATTGTGTTTATAGTAAGAAGCTATAAGCTTATATCGTGTTATTTCATTGAATATCATGAAATAACACGATATAAGCTCATAGCTTCTTACTATACACACAATATATATTTTTACTATTCCACACAATGAAATAACATATTTCCATTCACGATATATTTACTCGATACATTCCACACAATGAAATAAAAGCGATATAAGCTCATA
>NW_008705215.1:760254-777486 GCF_000326865.2 Helobdella robusta | reverse complement strand
TTCATCCACCGTGCATACAAAATTTCATCAGATAATAATATATTCCATACAGAATTACTTCGCATCAAACAATTCCTTATTAACAACAACTACTCCAATAAAATAGTCGACGATACAATGAAGAAATATTTACATAAAATCAATAATATAACCAATACAACTCTTCCAACAATAGCAACTAAAACAAAGATACCGTTATATTACATGAACCAAATGCACGACAACTACAAAGTGGATGAGACCCAACTTAAACAAATCGTTAAATCCAACATCTCCGTCTGCGACAATAACAATCAATTAAAACTCATCATATATTACAATACTAGTCGTACATCAAACCTCGTTATAAGTAATAGTCACAATCAACCAACACCTACGCTAGAGAGGACAAATGTTGTGTACCGTTTTATGTGCCCTATGCCACACAGTGTTGTGGAGAGTTATATCGGTCACACACGTACTACTCTCTCTCGTAGACTTACAATGCATATACAGGACGGTGCAATAAAGAACCATATGGTTAGTGAACACCATATGCCTCTCACCAGGACCATTTTGGATTCGAATTCTACGATACTTGACACTGAAATCCATCCTGGTCGACTTAAAATCCGTGAGGCCCTGTATATCAACAAACATAAACCCACTTTAAACAAGCAATCAAGCAGTTTCGACCACATCCTACAACTATTTTCTCAATACCGGGATCAGGCTCTACTGTGTAACGTTGTACGTGAGCAACCGTACTTGCCTGTATCATCCCGATATGAATATCATTTGCAGGCAGACAGCTTTCTACCGGTTCATACACAATTTATAAGTGTACGTCGGAAATCTACTACACTTACATCTTTAACTACTCTATTACAGTCTTAATTAAATTCAATTCCCATTACATAATTCATAGTACATTTATCGAATTTCATTTTATTTACTAACTTATTTATTTTAGTTTATTTTATTCCTACATACATTTCATAACCACATAATCTTAGTTATGCATTTAATTTGTGTAAAATATACTTAGCGTTCCATAATATTTTATACTAGTGATTACACCACATTCATCACACACGTATTGTTTATTTCCTATTCTTCCAACTTTCCAGTTTTATTTTCATTTATTTTACCTTTTATTAATTAGTAACTTTTATTTAATTTCATGTTTTAGTATTAAATTTATTTTTTAGGTTACATCCTTCGCAAGGTACCATTTTAACTTCACTCTCAATTCCAATTTTATTTTTAATATCTTATCTATCATGTCCGCTAAATAATTTACATAATTCATTTAATTCTCATTTATTTTAATTGAATTTCTTATATTTCATTGGTTTTAGGCTCTGATGATGGCTACTTAGCCGAAACAACGTTGTCAGCTTCTAATATGTCACAATTTCACAATAAATATGAATGTCAAAAACTGCGCTGTGTTGAGTCCATAATAAAAAAGTTGATAAATGCAAAATGGGCAAATAAATTTAACAAAATATATATATATATATATAACACATGTATTTAATCTAAATTTTATTCAACAAAAAGTCAGGAGACCAAAAAATTAAAATTTACTTGCAGACCAGCCTTAACTAAATAATGTCCTCTGATCACTAAACTAAAAGAAAAAAGACAAAAACATACTAAATACATCCAAACAAAAATCATAAGTCCGAACCATACATGAAATATTTGAAAGACAAATTCATAATTTAGTTACAAAGCATAAAATAAAAGTTTTAATTCAAGAAATGACAAGTAAAGATAATAATTTTTTTAAATATAAAGCTTAAAATCTCAGTAAGTTCTATAATTTAATTAAATTTAAATTCTAGCTTCTTTAAAAAACAGACGTTCTACATTGTTGTAAATAGGAGCACAATGTGCTCAGCACATTGTGCTCCTATTTAGAAAAGGTTATTAAGGTCATTGTGTTAGAAAAGGATGTGCTCAGCACATCCATTTCTAACCTGACTACAAATATTTAAATGCTTAAAATCTTCGTAAACTGAATCTATAGATGAAAATCGATAAAATGTTAGGAGGTAGTTGATCAATCTTAAGAATTTGGTGACTGCGAAAAAAGTAATAAGTATGTAAATTGAAACATAAGTGTATAAAACTATTTTGCATAACTAACACCTTAGTCATTAGATGTTTACTCGCAGATCTCCAAAAAACATTTCTATACAACAAATTTGGATGAAAAATCTAGTAATTAAATATGATCATGGATTAAACATCAATATATATATATATATATATATATGTATATATATATATATATATATATATATATATGTACATAGCCAAATACCATTTTTATTTATATGATTATTCAAAACTAACTCAACAGAAAGTTCTATAATTTTAGAAACGAAAGACAAATTTGACACCGGCCAATTGTTCATTAGATCCGATTTGTCTAATCCTGTCTTCTTTAGAATTGGCGTGACTATTGCATGCTTGCAAACCTGTGGCATTACACCCTTCGTTAAGCACATGTTGATTATGTCCGTTAAGTAGACAATAAAACAGTCAGCATATTCTTTGAATACATGCATCGATATTGGGTCGAGTAAGAATGACTTTGTAGGTGACGATATCTGTTCTTCAGTCAACACTGGAAACGATTCGAGTGGGAACATAATATTAGTAGAAATAACTGGAAAATTAAAACATTCAGTTGACTTATCGGTCACTTTCAACTTGTCAGCAAAAAATTTTTAAAATCATCGGCGCTATGCATTGTCTCTTTTCCTAACAGTTTATCAATTGTTTGCCATATGTATTTGAAATTATTTTTGAATTATTATTATTATTATTATGGAAAAAAAAATGGGCGAAGGATAAGTCAACTAAATGTTTTAATTTTCCAGTTATTTCTACTTATGTCCCTATGCCCGCAACACAAAATTAACTATAAAATTTTAGCACATAAACAGTATACATGAATATATGTTAATATGTTCTGTTCATACATAAAGATCAAATAAAAATATAAACAAAAATATAGGAGAATAATTTCTATTATTAGTTCAATTACCTATATTTTATATATATGTATGCAAACCTTTCTTCATAAAAATTCCAATTTCAACCAATCATATATATTGTCCTCTCTTTAAGACAATCATGTCAAAACAAACATTTATACCATCATCCATAATCTATGAACAACATTCACGAATAGCCAGCCATCCTTTAACTCCGCTCTCCAATCGTATTTAAATTTAGCATTCATAAGAAAATCATCCAACTTTTTTTTTAACTCATTAAAATAACTGCAATTAACATCATCATCATTTAAATTATCCAAATATTAATAAAATATTTTTTTCTTAAGTTTGTATGGATTGTCAATGCTGTTAGCCTCATCTCATGTCCTCTTGTTCGTCTGGTGGCTCTCAATATTTCCCGCAAGCTTCGTTGGTCCTTTTCATTCAACATGTTAAACATCGTTATCAAATCACCTCTTATTCGTCTGTATTTTAGTCTTGGCAGTTGTAAAAATCTTAATCGGTCCTCATGTTTCATTCCCTCACAGTCCTTGATCATCCTTGTTGCCCTCTTCTGAACGTTTTCGATCGCTTCAGTTTCACGTATTGTCCATGGTGACCACACACTTTCTGCATACTCCAGCTGAGATATAACTAAGGATTTATATAATAACATAAAAACATTTTTATCAATAACTTTAAAATTTCTGTTTAATTGACATGACTTGACATGACATTTCTGTTCAGAAATTGACATGATTTCGCGAACCAAAAACTCCTTCGTTTCACTGAGTAACAAACATTCTTTTGTTTCTTTGCTAATAGCCAATCAACTTAATCGTTATAACAACCAGTAGTTCTGAAACTTTTTTCTTTTTTTTGACACATTTACTTAGCCTTTTTGCAGTCACTGTCAAACCATGGTGCAGTCGGGACATGTTTCCATCGAACTTCATAAAGTGGTGCAACATCGACAGCAATTTTTAAAAGCTCTTCATTGAATATTTTAAAACCCGATTCAACATGATCATCCTGAAAAATGTTTCGAGATAGGTGAGCACCTAAAAAGCTCAGTCAGACGTTTTTTATCCACTCGTTTCCAGGATCTGATCCACGCTTTCTTAAAAATGACTGGAGTCGGATTAATTAAAAATTGACCAGTTACTGAACCATGGTTTGAATAAATAACATCTTCCAACAAAAAACTATCTGATGTAACAATCAAATTCAGGGTACTACCAAGCACATGGGTAGACTGATTTATTCTATTGACTAGAGAAAACATCAGCTAGGGCTGTTGCATATATATCTTACGAAGTTTAAACGTGTACGTTTAAGTCAACTGCAACTACAATATTGCAACAACATTAAAAGTGTGATTTGTTCTAAAACTAAAATTAATTTTTCATATATATATATATATATATTTATTTATTTATTTCGCGTATATACAGTTTGTATGAATTCTACCGAATTGTTGGCATTACTCAATTTAATAAATTTATTATATACAAATTCAAATATATATATATATATATATATATATATATATATATATATATATATATATATATATATATGTATACACCATCTTCAACATTGAAGTCTTACATTACAATAACAACCATTAGAATTTACAACTAGCCGAATCAAAACTCACTTATAGAACGAAGAGATCCGACAATAAATATTCAACAACGGGCAATTGGAATTCTTCCAACCAATAAATATCACCGCATTGCAGTCATTGTTCTATTTGCAATTGAGTTTTTTTAATTTTTCAATTTTTTTTGTCAAAGTTAGGACGAATTTCAGTTGTTTTTCAAATTTGTTCAGTTCAATAACAACATTTTAATTCAATATATTCATTTTGGTACATTCTAACATTAATTGCTTTTTTTGATAACCATTTGTCATCGTCAGCGTTGAATGCGGATTTTGTTATATACGTCTGTTTATATAGGTTAGAGTGACTTTGTTACTGGGCCCTTTTCACTGTGACTTGGTTCGGTTTCTGACTATGTTTTTCGTTAGGACACCACTAGCGTTTACTTTAATTAATATGATCAAGTTGAAGTCTGTTGAGAAATTGTCATCAAAAATGAGAGTATATACTAAATTTTAACTTATAAAAAAATCATAAGACATAAAGAAACAAACAAATAAACAAAAAAACGAACAAACAAACAAACATGTGAGGTTGGTGGCATGGCCATAAATTTGTTGGGCTTGAATATGCTAAGAAAAGTTAGCTATCTTTTTTTACAAATTTGTATGAATTTTTCATTCAATTTAACCTCAACCTTATCAAACTTACAATTGTCTATTTTATTGGTTTATCGTTTCTTCAATTTTTTTTAAATTCACAGTTAAATGATAAAAATGTATTACCAAAAAGTAATAACAAAGAAGATAAAACCAAAATAAAATTCCCCAAAATATTTCGTTCAAAGCGTAATTTCTTCTAACTTTCTAAATTTAAAGTCGGCTGAGATGTTTGTGTGAATTATTTCAGTTTGATAACACTGAAGAGATTGCCACCTGTGTAACCTTTGTTGCCTGCTTCAACGAGTTTTCTCACAGTTTCCTTAACAATATCTTCACTTTCATAAGGCGGATCAGCATTTATCATGATGAAAGCCACTACAAAGTCGTTTAAAGATTTCAAATCATAGTAATATTCGAAGTCGTAAACTTTATCGATTATGTATCCAAGCTTAATTAGTTCCTGTTTGATTATGAAGGACTCCACCTGAGGTTTCCTGCCTGTTTCTCGGTAGATGTCGTTCATGAAGTTGGTCGTGGCAGCTGTGAAGAATTTTTTTAATTTAAAAAATTAACATTTCTAATTTTTTTAAATTATTTTCTAAATCTTTAATAACTGATTATTTAAAGAACGTGAACACGTTTTTTCAGCACCACTTGAATAAGAAATGAATATTACTTATTATTATTACTTAAATTTTTTTTTGAAAATTAGTTTTCTGAATAAGAAGTTGTTGCCAAAGTTCAAAATTTCAAAATATACAAAGTTTATGAAATATTTAACTTGCGTATGAAGTTCATTAGTTACATATAAGCCTTTGCGTTATAAAAAGCATCACCCCATGACTAGTATAGGGTAATTAGCATGTTACGTATAGGTTACGTCAATATATATCGAAATCTAGCATTGATACACTCACCACGTGTTTTACCAAAATTTGAATCTAATCCTTGTAACTCCATGCATTTGGATTTGATATTACACCATTTCATGACTTTTTTAATAGAATTTGTAGTTATAATGGAAAAATTATATCTCTAAGGTTAAAACTTTATTAGCGGCTTGAAATTCATGTTAAATTAGTACCGGATGATTTATTTAATACAAAAAATACTGAAATATAAAATTATTTGCTAAAGATAACTTTTTCATATATATCATGGACCACATTTATTTCCATAAACAATAAATAGCTCGATAATAAAATTATGCGTCGTACCTAAGGGTAATTCAAAAGTGGTTTAAAAAATTAAAAATTTTTATTTTGAAAAATCCTGAGAAGATCGATAAAAACAAATGGCCGGCATTAATCAGATCAATTTGGCCAATGAACTGTGCTCGAATACTTAATATAATTTATCTAATCTATGTTATTCATTTCTGTGATTAATAAATTATTGAAACTGTGCACGTACTTTCGAAATGGTCCTTATTATTCAAAATAAATAACTTTCCGTCTGGCTTCAACCAACTGTCGAAACAATTTCTAAAAATTACCTTACGGGAATATATAAATCAGCTTATTTCATTGTAGTATAAACAAAATTTCACAAACTTTACAAAAATACGTTTTGAAAATCACCAACGTTTCGTTCATCCTTGTTAAAATAATACAAGGCGTGAAACATGAGGACCAGATCAGCTTTGGACTCCCCTGGTTCAGGGCCTTTCCAATGTTGGGCAGCCCCAAAGTGAATTTTCACGTTAACATTGCGGGGAAGAAACTTTTTTAAATTATCTGATAATTCATCCAAACAAGATTTATTTATCTCAACGGCGGTGAAGTCAGTCAAATTTGGAGTCAATCTGCTTGAGGAGAAATCGTTCAAACAATAAAATAGTTGTAAAAAAATTCTAAAAATTTCAAACTTTTTCAAAAAAGTCAAATCATTGATTCCAGGTCCTGATCCAATTGAAATCGCATGCTGCACGTGGTCCAGATAACCTTTCTCCACTTCAGCATATGTTCCTTCGTACACTTTGTTTAGATCTTAATAAACAATTTGTAATGATGATAATGATAATAAATTTTGTTTCAGTGGCGGTTTTGGCCTATTACAGCAAAAGTTTTACAAAGTCTGAACGTAACTACTGCGTCACCAGAAAAGAGTTGCCAGCGATGGTCATGACAACCAAACATTTCCACAAGTACCTTTACGGACAGAAAATTTTGTCTTCAAGCGGATCTTGCAGCGTTAAAGTGGTTGCTCAATTTTAATGATCTAGAAGGACAGGTAGTACGATAGTTGGAACGATTACAAATAACTTTAAAATTGTGCACCCTAAAGGAACCTTCCAAAACAACGCTGATGCTTTGTTTCGTCAACTTTGTTTACAAGGTTGCAAATACTGCAGTCAACTGGAAGAAAAAGTACAAACAGAAGATGTAAAAAAAATTTAGATGACAGAATGGACACCGAAAGAACTAGCAAGCGCATCAGTCTGCAGGCTAAGACTAACAATTCGTCATTGCATGTAAGAAATCAGGCCAGCGACATATTTGAGTTCGGTTGGTCCTTGAAAAACTGCTGTGCTCAGTGGGACTTCTTGAATTTGAAAAATGGGTTGCTCAAACGGAAATGGGAATCAACAAATGGATCGAAACATGACATGCAGATTATGGTACTTAGGAATAAAATTGCGGAAATTTTTAAAGAAAAGCATGATAGCTCATTTGGAAAACATCTTGAAATTAATAATACGCTTGACAAAATTTGTGAGAAATTATACTGGGTTAACGCTGACAAATATGTGAAAAGTTGGTGCGCAGCAGTGAAAAGTTTCAAAATGAAGTTACGAGGGAAAATGCAAATCTATAACGTTGGTGTGCCCTTCGAAAGAATTGCTTTTGATATTGCCGGACCATTTCCTGAATCAAATGATAGAAACCGTTCCATTTTGTTGTAGCAGACTATCTTAGCAAGTGGCCTGAAGTAGTATCCGATACCAAATAAAAAAGCGTGTATTGTCGCTGAAGAGATTGTAATGAACTAGATCGTTCGGTATTGTGTTCCCATAGAGGTGCATTCAGACCAAGGTCGAAAATTTGAGTCGCAACTGTTTGGTGAGCTATGTCAATTACTGGGTATAAAGAACACAAAAACAGTTCTTCCTTATCGTCAGTCAGATGAGATGGTAGAACGTTTCAACAACAATTGAACATTTGGCCAAGGTAGTTGACAAAAACCAAAAAGACTGGGATCGACAAATACCACTGTTCCTAATGGCATATCGAAGTGCCATCAACTAAACTACTGGGGAAACTCCCTCAAAGATCTTTTTTGGAAGTACAATAAGAACCCTAGCTGATATAAAATATGGCGTACTACCTGAGGTCCACAATCAATATCAGATTATGTAGAAAATATCCGTTAGTGATTAAACAGCATCCACCAATACACGTACCTTAAATTGAACAAAAAAATGGTGAAACATTCAAAACCCGGTACTGTCAGAAGGGAAACACTGATGTGATTTAACGCCAACAATTTGGTAAAAATGTATAATCTTCATCGGAAAAAAGACGGTCTACAAAGCTTCAACAATATTGGAAAAGACCTTATCCGACCATAACCCGATTAAACGGCATCGTCTACTGAATTCATGAAACATCGGTAGCCTCGGACAAGAATGAAGATTGTCCATTTGGACAGACTGGCTCCATTCTATGCAAACGTTACAACAAACTCGGTTCGGGACGAGCAGAACTGAAAAGGGTGTAGTGTTATAACCGTTGCAAATAAATTTGCTAGAGACGTTAGTGTCGCCATGAACGCATATAGTTTGAACTAGAACCTTCTGACGGCAAGATATCAATGACTTTCGAGAAACATCGTTAAAACGGGTATATAAAGATATGCGAAGTATTAATAGTTTCCAGTAAATATGATAGTTTGTGGGCATTAACTTCAATAAGAAAAATTAATTAACGTTGATTATTGAATAATTAATTAATTAATTGATTATTGCTTTTTAAATAAATAAATCGATAATTATAGAGTTATATTGTCACAATTTTTTACTGGGATAAAAAGAACCCCTCGTCGACCGGGAGAGTTATAACACTATATTGTTGTGAAATTAACACAAAATATGTACATTCGATGAAAAAAATTTTTTACTTGCATGTTTCCTGAATTCAGCGAACGCTTCAGCATAAGATATTTTTTCTTTTTTTAAAGGTTCCATCGTGAAAGACTCTACAGTGATCAAAATTCTTTCAAAAATAACTTTCTGTTTATATTCAATTTTTCAGAAAAATTGTCAATTTAACAAAAACAATATGAAATATTCTAATATAAAAAAATTTGAAAGTTGAAGCACCACTTCAGTTTAAATTATTCAATTAGCCACTTTGAAGACTTGTGAACTTTGAATGTTCTGGATGTTTAAAAAATTAATTTTTGTGTGCGATAAGTTTAGTTACTTGGCAAGTTTGTGCCGATACAAATCGTGCGTATGTCAAAAGTTGAATGAACTTTTAAAAAATTAAACTATAAAAATTGCTGTAAGATAAAATACATTGTTTTATAATTTATTAATTGAACAATATTAATTAATTTTTCCTCTTTAGTTTTTATGACCGGATAATGACGAAGACCACTGATATTTTTTAATAAAATTGTTATGTTGTGTGATAAAGATTGATGAAGACGATGCTGCAAAGGCGTAGCTAGGGGGAGGGTGGGGGTACATATGTCCCCGGGCGCCAAGTACAGGGGGCGCCAAAATGAGGCAGAAAAAATTTTTACAGGAGTAAACTAGAACTATATAAATTATCTTTGACAGTGACTGAATCATATGTTTTAATTTGTATATTTATGTTTTATCTTTAAATACAATGCTGTATTAAAATTTGATTTGTTTTTGTAAACAGTTATTTTTACAAATAAAAATATGATTAAACATGTAGAAGGGGGCGCCAATTTTATAGTTTGTTCCCTGGCGCAAAATACCCTGACAACGCCTCTGCGATGCTGATTTTAATTGAAGATTTTATTTATAAAATATTTGAATTAAACTATTTATCGTTATTTTTATTTTATTTAAAAAAAAAGTTTAGTTATCACTCCATGTTTTCTTGATATTGAGACATCAACATTTTAGACTCGACTTTGTCTCGTTTTAAAACAATGTCAGTTTTAATCTCGTTTAATACTGTCTTGATGTCTTGAGAACAAGTCGAAGATAACAAATTATTTGATAATGTCTTTCTGAACATACGTGCACCAGAAATGTGTTGACCCATTTTGTTTTGAAAATAAAACATTTCATTCATGGGGCCTAGTTGTAGAGTTTGAAAATTTAAAAGCAATTAAAAGCAATTAAAATACAATTCGGTAGTAGTAAAACTGTTCACTTGTAGGCGCTTCCACTTGTTTACTTCGCAATGAATTCTAAAGATTTGCTGATCTATTCAAAAAATATTTGTCTTCATAAACTTAAAACGGTGTTTCCTGACCTGAATTTGAATTATTTTCTTTATCAAAATTATGTACATCATGCATAATTATATATAACTGAATCAGGTCCCCTCGTGGTCTTCTTTTGTCCAGATTGGTTAAATCTAACACTTTGGGACGCTTTTTTAACGTAAATTTCTGATTGACATTTTGTAGAGCGATGTTGCACTCTCTCGAGTAAATGGCAGTCGCTTTTGAGTACTGGAGACCAAACCGATACAGAAAGCTTAAATAAAGGCCGAATAAAGGTTTCATTAACTTGCAGTTAAACTTTTTTATTAGTATTCATTAAAAAATCAGGATCTGACAGACGCAGAAACTGTTACAGCATGCAAGACATTAGTATAAAATAGTAATGAAAAAAATAATTGAATAAATTAATAATTAATAAATTAATAATTAATGTTTTTTAATTAATTTGTTCTTACGGTTTTCTCGCTTTTTCAGCAAGATCAAAACTTCAATTATAATTAAGTTTTTCATCTTCTACCTTCTCATTTCTTTTTTCGTATTTAATTTTTTTTTAATTATTGTCATTTTTTATTTTAAGATATTACTAGAAGTTTCTTAGACATATAGAATGATTTTTTTTTTCTAAATTAACCCTTTGAAATAGTTCAATCAAGGTGTTTAAATTGGAAACATTTTTAGCATCAGCATTTTGGTTTTTTCCCGTAGTCCTGCGTTTGGTAAAATCAAAATAAATCAAACTAATTCCACGTTTTGTTCTTCATTATCGAAATTATCCATCTACTTCATTTTCCATATTCATCTTGTTGGTTCATGAAAATTATTGAAACGAATTAATTTTTTTAACATTTTTCTTTCCTAATTAATCTATTATTTTAAATTAAAAATTATTATAAACAATTAAATTTTTCCAAAACAAAAATATTTTTTATATTCAAATAAATATTGTTTAGAAATAAGTATTGTTTTCATTTGTAATAAACACTTACAAAATAACTTCCAAAAAAAATAACTTTTTTTCATTAATAGCTAATATTTTTCTAGCCACTATCTACGAATAATTAAAAACTATTTCAAGTTTTTGTTTATATCATTCAAAAGATTCATTTAAAAAATACAGTTGATCTATTTTAATGATTAAAAGCATGTAAGTAATAGAAACAAAAAAAAAAAACCCAAATCGATAGAACAAATATATAATTTCAAATATGAATGATGTCACTAAATAGAATATTAATTAAGCTGATAAAAACTAAAACACCAGTCTATCCAGTCAGTCAGTCAGTCAGTCAGTCAGTCAGTCAGTCAGTCAGTCAGTCAGTCAGTCAGTCAGTCAGTCAGTCAGTCAGTCAGTCAGTCAGTCAGTCAGTCAGTCAGTCAGTCAGTCAGTCAGTCAGTCAGTCAGTCAGTCAGTCAGTCAGTCAGTCAGTCAGTCAGTCAGTCAGTCAGTCAGTCAGTCAGTCAGTCAGGCAGTCAGGCAGTCAGTCAATCAATCTGTCAGTCAGTCAGTCTGTCAGTCAGTCACCCAGCCAGCCAGTCAGTCAGTCACTCAGTCAGTCAGTCAGTCAGTCAGTCAGTCAGTCAGTCAATCAATCAATCAATCAATCCATTAATCAATCAATTAATCAATCAAACAAAAAATCAATCAAACAAACAAACATTCAGCAAAACTTTTTAATCTTTTGAGCGTGAAGTCGCCCATACTTTTTGTATATTTTTGAAACCAACTCATATTTCAAGTATCGTTCTAACTAAACTAAATTTTCGAAAAAAAATGAATACTTTGTTAGCATATGTTTCTATTTTATAAAATCACAAAAAAAGTTTCATCGAATTCTTTTCAGCTGATTTATTGCAACCCAAGAAACATTGCAGCCCCTATAACAAGTACAACGATCGATGAAGTGGCTACTCCGAATGTTGAACAGGCTTTGTTGCATAAGTTTTCACTGCAGACCATCGTCGAGTACACTGCCCCATTTTGCAAATAATAACTGGACTGTTTGGCAGTTTCCGTTGGCAAGCAGGTTCTGTTGATAACTGAAAAATAATAAATGATACAGTAATTTTCGAACATTGAATGAAACAACTTTACAAAAGTCTAAGACCAAACTAACTTTTAGAAAAAATGTATCGAATAAACTAAAATAAGCTAAATAAATGTTTTGTTGAAAAATAACACAAGTTATTTTTATTATTTTTCGAAACATCTCGAATTTCGATTATTTATTTTAATGCTGCCGTTTGACCAAAAAGTTGGTACTAAGTCGTCAGGTGTTGAAACAACATATTTTCAACAAAACGAAACACAATAAGCGCCTCTTAAGATAACTCAAAAGAGGCACTCTATGATTCTACTAAACATAATTCATGTAGAACATCCCTCGTTTTTTAGGTTCCACACAAGTTATATATTTAATATCTTTGACATTACCAACTGAATTTAAATTTAAGCAACCGTTGAAACTGAAGTTATCGATTTCACTTTTTTCCCATTTAGGAAAATCTTTCAGTAAGATTTTTTCCCTCAATTAACAAATTGCTGAAAAGAGTGTGACAATTTAAAAGTAAACTCAACATTAATAGGAAAAATATTGTATCTGGTTTTAAGGAAGAAAATAATAGTCAAAACGTTAAAATGCTAACTATTAATGAAAAATCAATTAATTGTCACATTTAAAACGAACAAAAACTTTAAACTCTTTAATTTTAACTCAGACCATAAAACGCACGAACAAAATTTTATTGGAATATACTATATGTATGAACCCAAAAATTTGCTAGAGACGTTAGTGTCGCCATGAACGCATATAGTTTGAACTAGAACCTTCTGACGGCAAGATATCAATGACTTTCGAGAAACATCGTTAAAACGGGTATATAAAGATATGCGAAGTATTAATAGTTTCCAGTAAATATGATAGTTTGTGGGCATTAACTTCAATAAGAAAAATTAATTAACGTTGATTATTGAATAATTAATTAATTAATTGATTATTGCTTTTTAAATAAATAAATCGATAATTATAGAGTTATATTGTCACAATTTTTTACTGGGATAAAAAGAACCCCTCGTCGACCGGGAGAGTTATAACACTATATTGTTGTGAAATTAACACAAAATATGTACATTCGATGAAAAAAATTTTTTACTTGCATGTTTCCTGAATTCAGCGAACGCTTCAGCATAAGATATTTTTTCTTTTTTTAAAGGTTCCATCGTGAAAGACTCTACAGTGATCAAAATTCTTTCAAAAATAACTTTCTGTTTATATTCAATTTTTCAGAAAAATTGTCAATTTAACAAAAACAATATGAAATATTCTAATATAAAAAAATTTGAAAGTTGAAGCACCACTTCAGTTTAAATTATTCAATTAGCCACTTTGAAGACTTGTGAACTTTGAATGTTCTGGATGTTTAAAAAATTAATTTTTGTGTGCGATAAGTTTAGTTACTTGGCAAGTTTGTGCCGATACAAATCGTGCGTATGTCAAAAGTTGAATGAACTTTTAAAAAATTAAACTATAAAAATTGCTGTAAGATAAAATACATTGTTTTATAATTTATTAATTGAACAATATTAATTAATTTTTCCTCTTTAGTTTTTATGACCGGATAATGACGAAGACCACTGATATTTTTTAATAAAATTGTTATGTTGTGTGATAAAGATTGATGAAGACGATGCTGCAAAGGCGTAGCTAGGGGGAGGGTGGGGGTACATATGTCCCCGGGCGCCAAGTACAGGGGGCGCCAAAATGAGGCAGAAAAAATTTTTACAGGAGTAAACTAGAACTATATAAATTATCTTTGACAGTGACTGAATCATATGTTTTAATTTGTATATTTATGTTTTATCTTTAAATACAATGCTGTATTAAAATTTGATTTGTTTTTGTAAACAGTTATTTTTACAAATAAAAATATGATTAAACATGTAGAAGGGGGCGCCAATTTTATAGTTTGTTCCCTGGCGCAAAATACCCTGACAACGCCTCTGCGATGCTGATTTTAATTGAAGATTTTATTTATAAAATATTTGAATTAAACTATTTATCGTTATTTTTATTTTATTTAAAAAAAAAGTTTAGTTATCACTCCATGTTTTCTTGATATTGAGACATCAACATTTTAGACTCGACTTTGTCTCGTTTTAAAACAATGTCAGTTTTAATCTCGTTTAATACTGTCTTGATGTCTTGAGAACAAGTCGAAGATAACAAATTATTTGATAATGTCTTTCTGAACATACGTGCACCAGAAATGTGTTGACCCATTTTGTTTTGAAAATAAAACATTTCATTCATGGGGCCTAGTTGTAGAGTTTGAAAATTTAAAAGCAATTAAAAGCAATTAAAATACAATTCGGTAGTAGTAAAACTGTTCACTTGTAGGCGCTTCCACTTGTTTACTTCGCAATGAATTCTAAAGATTTGCTGATCTATTCAAAAAATATTTGTCTTCATAAACTTAAAACGGTGTTTCCTGACCTGAATTTGAATTATTTTCTTTATCAAAATTATGTACATCATGCATAATTATATATAACTGAATCAGGTCCCCTCGTGGTCTTCTTTTGTCCAGATTGGTTAAATCTAACACTTTGGGACGCTTTTTTAACGTAAATTTCTGATTGACATTTTGTAGAGCGATGTTGCACTCTCTCGAGTAAATGGCAGTCGCTTTTGAGTACTGGAGACCAAACCGATACAGAAAGCTTAAATAAAGGCCGAATAAAGGTTTCATTAACTTGCAGTTAAACTTTTTTATTAGTATTCATTAAAAAATCAGGATCTGACAGACGCAGAAACTGTTACAGCATGCAAGACATTAGTATAAAATAGTAATGAAAAAAATAATTGAATAAATTAATAATTAATAAATTAATAATTAAATTATTAAAGGAAAAAAGTTTTTAAACGTGAAAAGTATCAAAAATAAAATAAAGTAATGGTATAAAAAGGCAAATGAGTAAAATAATTCATTAATGATTTAGTGAGCTAGTGAGGTAATCGATAAGTAAAAAAGAAAACAAGATTGAGAAAAAAATGAGACATAGAAATAATTAATAAATCAACAAATATATCTACATAAATATTTATATTTAAATTCAGATGAGAAAAATACGACCCAAAGTTGACTTCATTAAAAATTCTCATGAACTTTATCAAATTTTGACATCTCAGTTTCGTCTAGGTCTCAAATTTCATGACTTGTCCTTGCATGTCTCGAGACATGCTCTTCAAAAGTATCTCTTTTGAACTTTCAATGTCTTTGTCTTGTCTTTGGTTATTATACAACAAAATCGTCAATCTATCAGTATGCACAATTCAAATTATACCGTAAAGGGAGTAAATCAATTTTCAAAAAAAATTCGTTTCGGTAAAATAATCCAGGATTTGTTTGCTGCGTATTCAAAACAATTAATCCATCAACGGAAACGTTTATAAAAAAAAGAGGGTCAAGTTTATAAAAAGTTGTTGCAATAGAACACTCGTAACCACAATCTGTTTAGACATATTTTCAAAGGCTTATGAAATATTTTTTTCTTAGCGAACAAATCTTTTTTCACCTAGCAATCAAATGTTTTTTAATTAATTTGTTCTTACGGTTTTCTCGCTTTTTCAGCAAGATCAAAACTTCAATTATAATTAAGTTTTTCATCTTCTACCTTCTCATTTCTTTTTTCGTATTTAATTTTTTTTTAATTATTGTCATTTTTTATTTTAAGATATTACTAGAAGTTTCTTAGACATATAGAATGATTTTTTTTTTCTAAATTAACCCTTTGAAATAGTTCAATCAAGGTGTTTAAATTGGAAACATTTTTAGCATCAGCATTTTGGTTTTTTCCCGTAGTCCTGCGTTTGGTAAAATCAAAATAAATCAAACTAATTCCACGTTTTGTTCTTCATTATCGAAATTATCCATCTACTTCATTTTCCATATTCATCTTGTTGGTTCATGAAAATTATTGAAACGAATTAATTTTTTTAACATTTTTCTTTCCTAATTAATCTATTATTTTAAATTAAAAATTATTATAAACAATTAAATTTTTCCAAAACAAAAATATTTTTTATATTCAAATAAATATTGTTTAGAAATAAGTATTGTTTTCATTTGTAATAAACACTTACAAAATAACTTCCAAAAAAAATAACTTTTTTTCATTAATAGCTAATATTTTTCTAGCCACTATCTACGAATAATTAAAAACTATTTCAAGTTTTTGTTTATATCATTCAAAAGATTCATTTAAAAAATACAGTTGATCTATTTTAATGATTAAAAGCATGTAAGTAATAGAAACAAAAAAAAAAAACCCAAATCGATAGAACAAATATATAATTTCAAATATGAATGATGTCACTAAATAGAATATTAATTAAGCTGATAAAAACTAAAACACCAGTCTATCCAGTCAGTCAGTCAGTCAGTCAGTCAGTCAGTCAGTCAGTCAGTCAGTCAGTCAGTCAGTCAGTCAGTCAGTCAGTCAGTCAGTCAGTCAGTCAGTCAGTCAGTCAGTCAGTCA
>NW_008705215.1:758047-760204 GCF_000326865.2 Helobdella robusta | reverse complement strand
AGGCTTTTTTTTGGACTAAGTAAAATTTCCAATACGTCTTGAAAGTGTTACCCCATATTAGATTTCCATAGTATAGATTCGGATATATAAAAGCGTGATACATTAAAATTAAAATTTACTTTGGTATAATATATTTGAGTCTGTTCATTATTCCCAAATTTCTATTTATTTTTTGCAGGATTAAATCAATATGTTTTATAAAAATTAATTTCCGATCTATTATAATTCCCAATAATTTAAAATCTTCAACTCTGTCAATTATACTGTCACCTATCTTTAAAACAAATTCTTCATCGTTACAGTTCAATCTATTAAAAATCATATACTTGGTTTTTGTAATATTTATATTAATTTTATTATAAATAGACCATGTGTGCAATTTATCTAAACAATTATTTGTACAAACATTCAAATTATTTATATCCCTAGAAGTAGTGACCATTGTAGTGTCGTCTGCATAAACAATGAAATTAGAGATTTTGGTTGTATTGATGATATCATTGATAAACAGGATAAATAATTTTGGACCTAGAATACTCCTCTGTGGCACACCACTTACCACCCGACGAGTATCTGAGTTACAATGGTTTATTGAAACGTATTGAAATCTATTTGCGAGGTAACTACTGAACCACTTCAGAGCATGTCCTCTGATTCCGTAATGTTCCAATTTAAACAACAGTATATCATGTGGAACGGAGTCAAACGCTTTTGAAAAATCTAAAAACACAGTTTAAATAACATGACCAGCATCATATTTAAAAACAATTTCATTAAAAAGCCTTATGAGTGCATCTTCAGTGAAACAATTCTTTCGAAAACCAAATTGATCATTTGTTAAAACATTATTGGCACTCATAAAAGACTCGAGTCTTATCTCGACAACCTTTTCCAACACCTTTGAGATACAACTTAATATACTAATTGGTCTATAATTTTTAAGGTTATTGTGTGACCCAGACTTATAAACAGGAACAACCCTCGCAATCTTAAGACAGTCTGGAAAAATTCCGGTGGAAAGTGATAGATTAAACAAATGTGACAATATATGGCAAATAAAATGATTTATATATTTTAAGATTTTGTTTGAAAATTTATAGTGATCTAAACAAGAAGAGTTAGATAACGATCTAACAATGTTAAATATTTCAGCCGGACAGGTTGGCATTAAGTAAATAGAGGAGGAGACTCCATTTTTCTAAAAAGCATGGAAATTATTGTTTGTCGGCAAACTTTTACTAAACAAATCAATAAAATAATTATTAAAAATGTTGGCAATTTCAAGCGGATCCTTGACAATAGATTCGTCTTTTAATAATGTGAAGCTTTGAAATTTAACCTTTTTATTCATAAGCGAGCTTTCCATTTATCTTTACTATTAGTATCAGGCCTGCCAAACATATTGTTATAGTAATTCATTTTTGATGCTTGAATAATCTTGTTGACTTTATTTTTAATTTTACAATATTTAGTTTTATTATCATATGTTTCATTATTTTTAAATTTTTTATATAGCTCGTTTTTCTTTCTAATGAGTATTTTAATTTGTATTGTCATCCATGGTTGATATGAATTTTTAAAATTTTTTTGTTTTTTAGTAGTAAATGGACATGACCGACAAAATAGTTCATCGAAAATTTTGAGAAATTTTCTGAACGCCATCTGACAATCATTTTCTAGAAGCACATCAGACCAGTCATAAGCAGCCAGTGCATCTCTTAACTTATCTAAATTCCTTGCGCATGTGTTGAAAAATGAAAATTTATTTTCGTTGCAATCATCTTTTGACGAAGAGAAAGTGATAAACAAGGGGAAGTGATTTGAGATATCAGATACCACCACACCACTGCAAAAACCACCCAAACAATTAGTAAATATAACATCTACTATTGTGGAGGATGCTGATGTTCTCGTTGGAACATTTACAGTTGGATATAGAGAGAAAGAGGCCATGAGATTCAATAACTGACGACTGGACAATGAATCAATTGACAGATCAATATTTATATCTCCAGTCAAATATATTATTATTTTTTCATTGTTTATTTTGCTTAGTAAAGTTTCCAATTGCTCTAGAAAAATAGCAACGTTAGAAGAAAGAGGCCTATAAATGTTTATAAAGAGTATGTTTGATTGCTTTTTGCTTAATATAATCTC
>NW_008705215.1:743552-757826 GCF_000326865.2 Helobdella robusta | reverse complement strand
TCATGTCCCGAAAAATGTTGTATATAAAACGATTAATATAAAAGTTTAAAGGTAGTTTTCATGTTTTTGACAGTTATTTTAATTATTTGTAATAGCTATCTTTTCGAAACGTTCCCTTTCGTCATTCAGCTGTTGAGCTGAACTCAAGTCTTCCGACTGAACAATTTGTTCAACAACTTCCTTAGATGATGGTGTTTTGTTCGTTAATAGGACATTTGGGTTTGTATCTGTCGTCTTGAAGAGATTATTGTTTTGAGACCTAATGGTTTGTGAATCTGACTGATTAAAAATCCAGTCTCTGATGACAGTACCCTCAGGCCAAAGCATGGGGTCACTAATAATTTTTGAATAATCGGTTTTCTTAATAATTATTTTAAATGATTTCGCTAAAATATTTTCAATGTTTTTATTAATTACGGGATAAATTTTAATTGCTGATATGCCATTTTTTTTCAGATAATTTAATATCTGAGCATCATCTATATCTGGGCTCATTCTCCCAAGATATAAAACAGATTTTTCAACCGGCTTAGGTGCTGCCCTCAGTTCACAAACCTTATTTGCTTCATAAACAACCTTAACATCCTTTTGAAGGACCCCGGAGTACAATGGCCGGGCGGTATTTGCCGGGTTTATTTTTTTTGCACTCCTTATAAATTTTCTATTGTGGTGCAGCGTAAACTCCGTTGAATTGGGATTTTTTGTGTCTGAGTAAATGTTTTGTACGGTTTTAGTACTTTTAGTTTCAGTGAAGGTATTTCAGTTTGTCATATTTCTGATTTGCTGCAACCGGATTTTTTGTTTATTGCCCTCCACTATGGTGTCTAGACTAGTGTCTATGTTATTTACTAATGTGTCCAATATATCATTATTTTTACTGTCATGCTGATTAATAATTTTCTCTAGATTTTCTATTTTTTTGTTTTGCTCATTCACTATATCTTTCAATAAAATTTCAAAGCTCTTACATCTGTCATTATTATCTTCTTTCATTTCGTTTAATTTGTCATCTATTATTTTAATTTTGTCAAACAGAGCCTCAAAAATGCCAGAATTCAAGACAACAACGCAGGTTTCACAGCACCAAAAACCACCTTCGATTGCATTTATCTCCCTGTATGAAGCATCAGTAATGCCAATACATTTGAAATGGCAACATTGGCTACAGACCTTGCATGCCAACAATTCCTTGGTCGCCGCCACTTTATTACAGTGCATACATTTCTCTTTTGTCGCCTTTCCTGGCATTTTCTCTTAGAAGAGGGACAAAAGGAGAGACAATAGCAACCTGACTGCAAAATTGGAACTTGTTATATAATATATTGTGAATTGTCAACCATGACACAGAGAAAGTTGAGGTAAGAATGGAATGGAATTTATTCGAGGTATGCAATGGAACTTAATGGAATAAGAGAGTAAATGATGAAATATTTGATATAAAACACTATTATTTATTGGAAAATAAATGTAACCATCTACCTGGATATGCAATATGTGATAGATATGCGATACACTTCTACTGTTGTTTGACAACAGAGATAATGTTATACACACACAGTTTACCATATTGTACAACCAATATACAAACTTATTAAAGCCGTTTCAAAAAAAGAAAAAAAAATAATGTACTTTTATTGTTGACTAGCAACAGAAACAACACGCACACAATTTTGAACTATCCTTTACATTTTATTTGAATTTGTAAAGTAATTAGAAATATTGGGAAAAATCAAAATCAATTCAAAAACTCCACTTTCGAAAAAAACAAAATAACCTCTGACAACGTCACAACACCTGCAGCCAATTTATCCGATAAGTTCAGAAAAAAAAATCGATATTTTATATGAATTTGTGAGCAAAACACGGAGCATATAAAATGCGTCTAACCTTGACGAATGTTGAAAGAAATGAAAAATGTTGAATGAAAAAAATACCTAAGATTTTTAAAATTTAAAGTTAAAAAACTAAAAAAATGACTTATTCAAAAAGAAATAGTTTATCCATTGACTCACGTAATGTTAATTTCTCAAGTCATGAAACTGTAACAGAATAATAGACAATTTTTTAATGAATGTGTGTTTGAATTTTAAATTGACTGTCAACAATGTCTTTATTCTTTGTCGTTGTAATCATTGGGATTTTTTTGGATGTATGCTGTTATTAAAAATGATGTGATAAATAACACCATCAGTCATTTGTATTTTTTATATTTTACAAGTATGTATTGGGTCATGGGTCAAACATTGATGGATCACTTGGGTCAAAACTGTTGACCCATATTCAGCTCTGCATCAAACATCTAACCTTTGCTGTTAGAAACCTCTTTATAGCAGCTTGGACCATTACACTTGGCCATGTTCGCCAGAGGAACGCTGCAACCATCACCGCTGCAGAAGTAACAGCTCATAGGTATGCTGCTGTTAGAACCTGTTATTTGTTATATTAAAACTTAAGTACATTGTTAAACAACAACAAAGAAACAATTTATTCAAATTGCAATATAGCAGCTGTGACAAGTAGGTTAAAAAGCAAATAACTTTTGTTTACTAGAATATATAAGGGTCTTTGTCATAGCAATCCATCAGCTTTCAGCATTACTTCAAAGTTGAATTTTATTGCATTTTATATGTAGTCAGCAAAAGTATAACTTTTTTTCTAGATGCATATTACAACACCAGAGATATGTTTTAATCAAAAGATAATATTAATACAAATTTGTCTCTACATTTTACTTTCATCCATAAAGGATGTTTATAATTACTCTTGCTCATCGTTCCAAAAAGGTTATAAATTCTTTTGAGAATTGTTTTGGAATAAGTTATCTTCAACCGAAAAAGGATTATTTATTGGAAGTTTTTTGACACATCAGATTCGCATGATGCCGCTCTTTTTTATGCACCAAGAACGACTCACAAGTCTGCATCTTGGAATCTTGTCTTTGAAACATTTTTGTTTTTTATCCGAAATATGAATACTCCAGTTGTTGATTATTATCTATGCAGCCATGTTGTCTGTAGAATAACCTGTAACTATTTAGATGCAAAACATTGGCTTATAAAAATACTTCAATTCAAAGTTCTAACACGGACTGGGAAATAGAATGTCGTACTAAAAACATTTATTGAATAATTTGCGCTATTTGAAATTTTATATCAAAGTCAAAATCATAAATTAAACAAAACTGTATATGATAAAATGATTTAAGTTTTCTATAAAATATTCTTGAACAACTACATGCAAAAATGGTACCTTATTGTTAGAGTTAATCTGAGACACCTCTAAGATGCAGCCACTCACAACAAATTTTTGTTTCGAAGTGCTTAGAAATTTTTTTAATTGACAATTTATTTTTTTCTAAAGCGTCGGTTCCGAATGTTCAAAATCAATTTTAGAAGTCGCATCACAAAAATACAACTACTAATAATTTTTCAGAGTAGATAAATAACCATGTATAACTATGAAATGTTTTGCGAGAATAAAACGTTTTTTCCAGCACATCAAAAGTTTTCAGCTAATTTTTGACTAACCTATTGAGCAATAAAACTTTTTAACCAATTTTTGATCAACATACCATTTACAAACTCAACTTATTGAACCTAGTAAATTATTAAAATTAATAGAATTGAATATAGCCAAAGATGCAAAAACTTTCATTAATGATAATCTTGTTAATAATTAAAATCTTCCAATAACTACAAAAAGTATTTCATATTGCAAAAATCAATGTAATGTAAAGAAACGTGAAGTTACTTGATGGTGGGGGTCCATTGCAATAGTCCCGGTCGCTACAGGTCTCTGTGTAGTAAACCCCGTTGTTAGTGTTCACCATAAAATATATTGACGACGAATTGGCGCATGCTCTGATTGAAGTTATAGAAACGTCGGCAGGTGGCGGATAACTAGCAGCGCCTTGTGTATTTACGAGAGCAATTTTCATATATTAAAGTTATTAATTTATTGTAATTCGGTAATAGAATTGCATGATAATTATGTAATTATATCGACATGCAGAAATTTTCTCTCGTCGTATTTAAATAACTTTTCAACGTTCTCATTAGCTTCAAATAGAATAATAATATTTTTATAATTTAAGATAAAAAATAAAAAAAATATTTCGCAAAACGTTTTTGTCACCTTTCCAAGTTTCGTTTATCCAGCAGAAATTACCAGAACACGAATCAACCTTGGTAGAATCGAACTGGCGCCCACAGCTGGGATTTATGTTGGAATCGCAGGAGTAACATTTCAGTGAGAAAACGTCACGTCTGGCAATCAACGCGACAAAAACGAGTCGAAGTATCCCGTTCGTCATTTTCTTGATACAACTATTTAAAATTAATCTAATTAGTTATTTTCCTCTGCAAAATTTAGTATGAAACGTAACGATTATAAACACGTTAACTTATTTAATGTTTATTTAAATTTTAATAATTTATAAAATTTCCAATATGCAGCTTTTTTGGTTCACCTGATTAACAATTGAGCACATAGCAACGAAGCACCTGAATTTAGCTGCTCGCATCTAAACAAAAAACTATTGTTTGTATAGAAACATTATATAGCATATACAATAAAAGCGTTGTATTTATATGAGCGTACACTAAATATAATTTTGTATATCATTAAGTCTGATTATTTCATTGTTTGTGGGTGTCTGTACGTATGTTAGTTGCCTCCATGTATGTGTGTAGTGTGTGTTTATGCGAGTGTGTGTGTGTGTGTGTGTGTGTGTGTGTGTGTGTGTGTGTGTGTGTGTGTGTTATAAAACAAATATTTGAAAAATGTAAAAAATGTGAATGATTGATTAAATAGATAAATAAATAAAATAAATAAAAGAAAAAGAAAAACAGACAAAATGAGAAAGACAGACAGAGAAAGAAAGACAGAAAAAGAGAGAATGACAGAAAGAGAGAGAAAGGGAGAAAAAGTTAGTATTCCGGCTTGCTGGTGGCTTAACAAATGAACCGTAAATTGCATGATAATGAAAATAATTATAATAATAAAAAATAATGTAAATACTAATAACAAATATTATTAATAATTATATTATAATTAATTGAAATACCAATAACACAAATAATGACAAAAATAATAATGTAATAGCAATAATTATTTTAATTATTATATTATAGTATAGGTAATAATAACAAAAGACCGTTCATCAGTGACATTTCAACTGAGAAATCATTACACGCATACTTCAGGCTCGTTGTTCTAACATTATGTTGTCATTTTAAATTATTATACAATGTTCGTTGCCACAGACTATGAACATAGTCATTCCTGTTCACAAGAAGTATATTTTTATTTTAAATTATTTTACATATTGTGTTGGTGTTACAAATCACTATGTAAGAAGGTTTCATTAGAAACTAAAAGCCTAAAAATTTTTTTGATTGAATATCAATTATAACTGCTGTGAAAAAATGTTGCAAACATTGCAATTAAAAATTACACACTTACCAGAATAGCTGACATGATTCGAATTTATTCGTGTATTAATAGTATTCTCTAAATATAACTCACAAATGTTTTTATTGTTTCTGGAGAGCTGTAACTGTTTCATGTCAAAACGTTATTAAATTTTTATATACAATTATTTCCATACCGTTCAACGTAGCCGCTTGTGACTAAGTAGATATTGTCTCATGAAAAAGTTGAGAGAGATGGAGGAGGAGAGGGCGTTTATAAAAATTTACTAAAAATAACAAACCTATTCAAACATTAACCGCCTGATAATATTGATAATAATAATGGTAATATGTAGTTATCTTAGTTTGAATATGCTAGTAAATCACCGTTTCATAATTTTTTTCTAATGAGTCAATTTAAATTTAAATTTTGTTTCATAGACATTTAAATATAATTTTTTTTTGTTGAAAATAAATTGCAACTATTTTTACTTTTAATTTACAAATTTATTTTATTTCAATTTTTTTTTGTTTGAAAAACTCAACGTCAAACTCAAGTGCAAACTCAAGGTTTCTAATTTTGGCAAGATTTTAATAGTTGTTTCAAGAAACAACTATTAAAGTCACGCCTAATTTTTCAATCACGAGTCGAGTAAAAAGTTATAGCTATCCATTTTTAAATATCAGCAAATATGCCTGTATGCATTGCATAATGCATATGACGTGTGTGGAATGAATTCGACTGTACAATTTACGAATGTGAACGTGAATGCGTGACTGGCTTGAATTCTTGTTTTTAGGTTGTCGATTTTACTCAAACCAAATTTTAAACTAAAGAAGTATTAACTGATCACAGCTGAAAATGCAATAAAAAAATTTGTATAAAGTAATGACTTGCGTGTGAACTTCTACATCTTTCTACTTTTATAACATTAACCCATTCTTTCTTTCTTCTCTTTCTATTTCTCATCTTTTCCCTACGTGTGTGTACTGCAGAGCTGACTTTATTTAGTCAACACAGGTACGTCACAGATTACGTCTTGTGCATAGACAACACACAAAACGTAACACCAGGTGCCTGCCTCAGGTGTGTTAATTGCGTTTAAGTGATATCCGAAAAACAGAATAAAGCAATTTTTTAATAAATGCAATTTTTTCCATCATCCAACATTCAAACAATGATTTATATATTTGAAGTTTAACAAAAGTTCAATGCAAAAATTATTTTTGTCAAAAATTAAAATAATTGAAATATTTTTATGATATTGTTAGATGATTAAATTCCATGTCAGAGAGTGATGATTTTGAACTGACCTGGAATTTTCCAAAGAAAAAAATATTCATTTCGTTATTGTACATTTATTGTTTCTATTATACTCACTTTTATTAATATAAAACTAATATCTGCAAAGTATATATAATCATGTTTTATTTTAAAAGTAAAAATGCATCCATATTTATCATAAAATTCAACGTTGTAGGTTAAGAAAAACATTTTGTTTATCTATGATTAAGCTTCAATTCAGTTCTCAACATCCACAGATTAACCTCTGACATACATTCAATGAATCTCGTAATCTCGTATTGAAATAACTTCGGTTTACCTGATAACATAATTTGAATGTCGTCTGCATATGCATGGCTTGTAAAATCATAAAAATCAATTATCTTCAGCACATCAAATGTATAAAACTAAACAATAAAGGACCCAAAACAGATCCCTGCGGCACACCAGAGCGAACCCCACTGACGTAGGACAAACTTCCGTTGAACAAAACTTGTTGTGTTCGGCCAATCAGTTAGCTTCTGAGCCAATTTATTATCTCCGCTGATATTCCAAAACTTTGATGCAGTTTGAGCAGTAACATTTCATGATTGACACAGTCGAAGGTCAAGCTCTGTCCAAAAATGCCAACAAGGAAATGTTTTGAGCATCCATCTCAGCATAAACTCCTGAGAGAACACGTAGCAGGGCAGTTTCAGTGGAGTGAAATTGTCTAAAACCGGATTGATGTGCAGGCATGAGATTATTATCATTCAAGTTTTTGTTTATATCATTCAAAAGCTTCATTTAAAAAATACAGTTGATCTATTTTAATGATTAAAAGCATGTAAGCAATGAAAAACAAAAAAAAAACCCAAATCGATAGAACAAATATATAATTTCAAATATGAATGATGTCACTAAATAGAATATTAACTAAGCTGATAAAAACAAAAACACCGGTCTATCATTCAGTCAGTCAGTATGTCAGTCAGTCAGTCTGTCAGTCAGCCAGTCAGTCAGTCAGTCAGCCAGCTAGCCAGCCAGTCAGTCATTCAGTCAGTCAGCCAGCCAGTCACTCAGTCAGTCAGTCAGTCAGTCAATCAATCAATTAATCAATCATACAAATAATCAATCAAACAAACAAACATTCAGCAAAACTTTTTAATCTTTTGAGAGGCCAATGAGCGTGAAGTCGCCCATCTTTTTTGTATATTTTTAAAACCAACTCATATTTCAAGTATCGTTCTAACAAAACTATATTTTCTAAAAAAAATAAATATTTTGTTAGCATATGTTTCTATTTTAGAAAATCAGAGAAAAAGTTTAATTGAATTCTTTTCAGCTCATTTATTGCAACCCGAGAAACATTGCAGCCCCTATAACAAGTACAACGATCGATGAAGTGGCTACTCCGAATGTTGAACAGGCTTTGTTGCATAAGTTTTCACTGCAGACGATCGTTGAGTAGACTGCCCCATTTTGCAAATAATAATTGGACTGTTTGGCAAGTTTCGTTGGCAAGCAGGTTCTGTTGGTAACTGAAAAATAATAAATGATACAGTAATTTTCAGAGATTGAATGAAACAACTTTACAAAAGTCTAAGACCAAACTAACATTTAGAAAAAATTTATCGAATACAAGAAGTTAAATAAATGTTTTGTTGAAAAATAACACAAGTTATTTTTATTATTTTTCGAAACATCTCGAATCTCGATTATTTCATTTAATACTGCCGTTTGACCTAAAAGTTGGTACTAAGTCGTCAGGCGCTGAAACAACATGTTTTCAACAAAACGAAGCACAATAAGCGCACGGATATAAAGATAATACCATTAAAAATTAAAACATACAGTTTAATGCGATTTCAAAAACATCAAACAACAAAAACAAACATCAAACTAGAGCTGACCATGGGTCAATGGTTCAGATAGGTCACTGTTTTTTGATGGGTCATGGGTCAGAACCGTTTACCCACTGACCCATCAACAAAAATTCCTTTTATTGTTACATATTTATATAAATATGAAGGAGAATTGCAAACTACGCCCTATAAAGATTCTCTACGCTGTATTATCCAATATTTTACGCAAGCCTTTAAGTTGTGAAATAAGCGGATTGCTCGCGAGTGATAATTGTCAGTAATGGGAAAGCAAGTATAAACGTTTTAATAACTTTTTACAGCGATGGTCATAGATTAATTAAATAGTTGCAATTTAATAGTTTAACAATTTTTTTAGATTCCTTCATAGTTTAACTAAAAAAATAATTTAGTTAAAACGATAGTTTAATTAAAATAATTTAGTTGCTAATTAAATAATTTTATTAAATTATTTTAGTTATATTTTGCTCGTCTTAGGCTTTTTAAGGATGTTTTTTTTTATTCTGCATTTTTTGAATTTATATATTACTTGAAGCTTACAAGATCAAGATTGTTTAACTCTTTAAACGTTTTTTTCGTGTTTTAAGTAAAATTAGACAATTTCTCAAGTCATGAAACTGTAACGGAATAATAGTCAATTTTTTAATGGAGGTGTGTTTGAATTTTAAATTGACTGTCAACAATGTCTTTATTTTTTGTCGTTGTAATCATTGGGATTTTTTTGGATGTATGCTGTTATTAAAAATGAAGTGATAAATACAGTGTTGTATAGTAATCGGATTACAAGTAATCCGATTACGTAATCGATTACATTTTTTTGAATCTGTAATCGCATCATTTATAAAAGTAATCTGTAATCTTTAATCAAATTACATTTTTTGTGTAATCTGTAATCTAAACAGGTGTCACGATTACTTTATTTTGGATTACTTTAATCAACAACCACAATACATTTTTCAAAATACCTAAGATTTTTAAAATTTAAAGTTAAAAAACTAAAACAATGACTTATTCATAAAGAAATAGTTCATCCATTGACTCACGTGATGTTAAAAAGTTGGTCTGCTCAAGAACGTTAATAAGCAGGATAAGGAAAGTCGCGTCTGGTTCAAACTTGTTTGAAATTTCATGAAATTTAAAAAAAATATTTTTTAAATTATTTCATGAATAATTACAATTTAATAATTCAATAATTTATAAGACTATGTGACGTTCATTAAATAAAATTCTTATGATGTAATCTGTAATTTCAAAAAGTTTGTTGATGTAATCTGTAATCGGACACATCATTGCAAAGTAATCAGTAATTTGTAATCTCAAGCTAATTATAAAAGTAATTTGTAATCAGATTATTTTCCAAAAGTAATCTATACAACACTGGATAAATAACACCATCAGTCATTTGTATTTTTTATGTTTTACAAGTATGTAATGGGTCATGGGTCAAACATTGATGGATCACATTGGTTAAAACTGTTGACCCACAGTCAGCTCTGCATCAAACATCTAACCTTTGCTGTTAGAAACCTCTTTATAGCAGCTTGGACCAATACACTTGGCCATGTTTGCCAGAGGAACGCTGCAACCATCACCGCTGCAGAAGTAACAGCTAATAGGATTGCTACTGTTAGAACCTGTTATTTGTTATTACATTGTTAAGTAAATTGTTAAACAACAACAAAAAAACAATTTAACTTTTTAGCAAATAACTTTTGTTTACTAGAATATATAAGGGTCTTTGTTATTAGAATCCATCAGCTTTCAGCATTACTTCAATGTTGGATTATCATAGGTTTGTGTTTTATCTGTCGAATCGTCTTATATTTTATATGTAGTCAGTAAAAGTATAACTTTTTTTCTAGATGCTTATTACAACACCAGAGATATGTTTCAATCAAAAGATAATATTAATACAAATTTGTCTCTACATTTTACTTTCCTCCATTGAGGATTTTTATAGTTACTCTTGCTCATCGTTCCAAAAAAGGTTATAAATTTTTTTGAGAATTGTTTTGGAATAAGTTATCTTCAACCGAAAAAGGATTATTTATTGGAATTTTCTGACACGTCAGATTCGCATGATGCCGCTCTTTTTTATGCACCAAGAACGACTCACAAGTCTGCATCTTGGAATCTTGTCTTTGAAACATTTTGTTTTTTATCCGAAATATGAATACTCCAGTTGTTGATTATTATCTATGCAGCCATAATGTCTGTATAACAATCTGCAACTATTTAAATGCAAAACATTGGCTTATAAAAATACTTCAATTCAAAGTTCTAACACGTAATGGGAAATAGAATGTTGTACTAAAAATATTTATTAAATAATTTGCGCTATTTGAAATTTTATATCAAAGTCAAAATCATAAATTAAACAAAACTGTGTCAGAGCAAACCTGATAACGAAATGACACGTCAATTCAGCAAACGTGAGTTGACAACGCGTTCGACAACCTACCCTTCACTTCAGCAGGCGTGAAGCGACATTATGTTCTACAAACGACACGTCAGTTCAGCAACGTGGATTGACAACACATTCAACAAGATACACACCAATTCAGCAAACGTGAATTGACAGTGTGCTCAACAAACGACACGGCATTTCAGCAGCGGTGAAGTGACAACACGTCGGCAGTCAACGAGGCCTCCGCCAGAAGCTCCGAAGACAACCTGACAGTCGGTGTCCACATTCGCAGTCGTCGCTACATTTCGGGAATGATTATAACTTTCATTGTTAGGGAACTGTCGGTGAACCCTTACAATTGACAATTTATTTTTTTCTAAAGAGTCGGTTCCGAATGTTCAAAATCAATTTTAGAAGTCGCATCACAAAAATACAACTACTAATAATTTTTCAGAGTAGATAAATAACCATGTATAACTATGAAATGTTTTGCGAGAATAAAACGTTTTTTCCAGCACATCAAAAGTTTTCAGCTAATTTTTGACTAACCTATTGGGCAATAAAACTTTTTAACCAATTTTTGATCAACATACCATTTACAAACTCAACTTATTGAACCTAGTAAATTATTAAAATTAATAGAATTGAATATAGCCAAAGATGCAAAAACTTTCATTAATGATAATCTTGTTAATAATTAAAATCTTCCAATAACTACAAAAAGTATTTCATATTGCAAAAATCAATGTAAAGTAAAGAAACGTGAAGTTACTTGATGGTGGGGGTCCATTGCAATAGTCCCGGTCGCTACAGGTCTCTGTGTAGTAAACCCCGTTGTTAGTGTTCACCATAAAATATATTGACGACGAATTGGCGCATGCTCTGATTGAAGTTATAGAAACGTCGGCAGGTGGCGGATAACTAGCAGCGCCTTGTGTATTTACGAGAGCAATTTTCATATATTAAAGTTATTAATTTATTGTAATTCGGTAATAGAATTGCATGATAATTATGTAATTATATCGACATGCAGAAATTTTCTCTCGTCGTATTTAAATAACTTTTCAACGTTCTCATTAGCTTCAAATAGAATAATAATATTTTTATAATTTAAGATAAAAAATAAAAAAAATATTTCGCAAAACGTTTTTGTCACCTTTCCAAGTTTCGTTTATCCAGCAGAAATTACCAGAACACGAATCAACCTTGGTAGAATCGAACTGGCGCCCACAGCTGGGATTTATGTTGGAATCGCAGGAGTAACATTTCAGTGAGAAAACGTCACGTCTGGCAATCAACGCGACAAAAACGAGTCGAAGTATCCCGTTCGTCATTTTCTTGATACAACTATTTAAAATTAATTTAATTAGTTATTTTCCTCTGCAAAATTTAGTATGAAACGTAACGATTATAAACACGTTAACTTATTTATTGTTAACCAAACGTTTTCATGTATATTATTCTACTTTCATACAATTTCAATAGTTATGATTAATTTGGGCACAAAAGTTAAAATATGAAACAATCTAACATGATAGACTGAATATGATAATTTTTGAAAAATATTCCGATTTACTTCTACCTGAAACCATACTATTAATTTATAATATTTCCGATGTGCAGCTTTTTTAGTTCACCTGATTAACAATTGAGCGCAAAGCAACGAAGCACCTTAATTTACCTACTCGCACTTTTGTTTGTATAGAAACATTATATAGCATATACAATAAAAGCATTGTATTTATATATGCATACACAAAGCCGTATTTAGGGGGGGGGGAGTTTACGGGTCCAAACCCCTCCCCCCAAAAGTTACGAAATTTATAAAAATGAAGTTAAATTTAGTGTGTGATTTAAAAATATTTATATTTACTAAAGTTTTTGTATATGCTTATAATTTCTATTATTTGTATAAAATCAATCACATGCGTTTTATAGAGTTCAAATCCATTTCCAATGACACAAATAAACAAATCACACGATAATTACGAATGTTTATGCACTTAATCCGTCAAAATATATAGCTTGCCCGAACTATGAATCGAACTCACGACTTTTACAGGACGAGACGATGTTTTATACCATAGATATTCTTTAATGAAGTTATTAAATATAATTTTTTTTTACTTTGTTTAAAAAAAACGCGGTTTCTTTCCATTTTAATATTAGGTATGGTACTCAAACAAATTAAAGCTATCAAATATTTTTAATTAATTTAAAGAAAAAGAATGTTTAAGCAAAGTAGTTTGGTTAGGTTAGTTAGTTCAGTTGTGAAGTAGTAAATCTTTTTCTTTTATTATCTAATTAGTTTCGCTAATAAATTTAATACAAATACAAGTATTTAGTTTTAAAATGAACAACTTTTGCGCTATATTGAACATTTTTTAACATTTATTTTAATGTATTTTTTCATAAATGAACATTTTAGATATTAAAACATAATCAAAACTGAAAACAGGTGCAAAATGTAAATGAAGCAGTTTTGGATAATCCCCAGCCTTCAGGTTCAGTTCAAACTGCAACCAATCTCCATGATATGCGGTGGCGGATCTAACGCTTAGCAGACTGAGCAGCTGCTAGGAGCCCCGGAGGGCCAAGGGGCCACGTGTACAAATTTATCCCTCAAAAAATACTTCAAATAAATTTTCCAATATAATGAAATTTCAAAATTTGAAAAAAATCATAAAATTTTAAATGATATTTGTTATTAATGGAAAGGGGACCCTGTAAAAAAAATTATTTTATAAAAATAACTGAAATAAATTTTGAAATATAATGAAATTATAAAAAAATTCTTTTAATTACTATGCTGAATTTAACGTTAATAAGCGTTTGCAAACATTAGCAGTTTACAGTAATATGTTTGAAAACAATCTGTCATTCGTTTCGTTAGCCTCCGTGATATTTCTTCGGACATCCCTACTTTTCTGTCTTTAATATCGTATCGTTGTTTTGTTGTTGAAAGCGCGTGTTTTCATTTTTTTAAAAAAGTATTGTGGTCAAATAATTAAAACGTTATTTAGTTGTCTGTTTTTTTCTTTTATTTCAAGTACCTAAGTGGTAAACATTTTTATTTACTTTTGATATAAATTCATTAAATGAATTTCATTTTAATTAATTACAAATGGCTTTTATAATTAATTGAATTGTTTCAATATTAAAATTTAAACTTGGTAGATAGATGCTATTAAAACGAAATTATATTTTAATAATTAATTAATTAATTAATTAATATAATAAAAACGACTTTTTTCATAGTAAAAAATGAAAAGACATCAAAGTGGAGAGGATAAAAGGAAAAAAATCCTA
>NW_008705215.1:729285-742947 GCF_000326865.2 Helobdella robusta | reverse complement strand
TGTTTAAAGAAAAAGATGATGTTTACTACAGCAGAGGGCTCTCTAATGATCATTTTCATAGAAAAAAAAATCAAACGGAGTTTTAGAAAAAAGAACATGGCTGGTATTTTCCGAAACTAGCAAGTGCGTTTATTATTACCCTTGCAAACTTTTCTCCAAGAAAAAGTCCAAATAATTAACTGGCTTTGAAAATTGGAGATCAATAACAGTTGTTTTATCAGACCATGATATTTCAAAAGAACACATGTCATCTATGTGCACTCTGTACAAAAGATCAACTGCTTTGAGCAGAATTGATGCTCAGCTTTTGCAGGAAAGAGAAAAAGAAGAGTATTATTGGAGAGAAGTTTTAAAAAGGATTGTTTCAACAATACAGTTATTAAACCGCTTAGGATTAGGATTTTGCGGTCATGATGAAAGTAAAAATTCCAATAGAAAAGGAAATTATTTGACCTGTTTGGAATATTTAAGTGAATATGTTGAATTTTTAAAATTACATTTATAAAAATATGCAAAGCAAGGACGGGGTCATGCAAGTTATTTATCTTATCATATTTGTGACGAATTTGTAGGCCTCATTGGCAATCAAGTAAAGGCTGAAATAATTGAAGAAATTAAATCGGCAACTTATTACAGTATAATTATTGACTCCACTCCTGATATTGCTCATGATGACCAACTTACTTTTGTGATAAGATATGCTTCATTTTCTGGTAAGATAAAGGAACGATTTTTAGGGTTCGTTCCTATAGATAAGCACAACTCTTCATACTTGGAAAAAGAAGTTTTAAAAACTTTAATGAAATTTGGCCTAGATATTAAAAACTGTCAAGGTCAATCTTTTGACAACGCTTCGAACATGTCAGGAAAGTACTCAGGTTTACAAGCACGTATTAAAGAACATAGTCCGAGTGCGGTTTTTATTCCTTGTGCTAACCATTCATTGAATTTAGTTGGAAATTTTGCTGCTGAGAGTTGTAACACCACGGTTCAATATTTCATGTTTGTGCAAAAGCTATTTACATTTTTTTCATCATCAACTCATCGCTGGAAAATGCTGAACAGCAAAATAGATGTTGATCAGTCTCTCTCGTTAAAAAGGGTATCAGATACAAGATGGTCGGCAAGAGCTGATGCTGTTTTAGCTTTAAAACTGAAATATACAATAATAAAAGAAAGGTTAACTGATCTATGCAATGAACAGGATGAAAAATCTATCACTATAGTTGAAGCAACATTACTACTTGAAAAAATGAATAAAATCAAAACCGCTCTTATGACTGTTATTTGGAATTGCAAAGAATAAATTCTACCAGTAAATCACTGCAATCAATAGAATGTGAATTATTTAAAGGATCAATGCTACTTAAATCATTAGACAGTTTTATTGAGAATTTCAGAAATGATTATGAAAAAGTTATGACAGAAGCAACCGATTTATCAGGATTACAATCTTTTAGTGAGGAAGATGAAGTAACTTTTAACAGAAGAAAAAGAAATGCGTTTTTTGATAAAATAAAGAAGAGTATAAATTTACAACTAGAGATTATTTTAAAATCAATACATTTTATGTCATATGCGATAGTATTTAAACACAATTGCTAAAAAGAGTTCAAAAATATGAGGTTGTTTTGGAACATTTTCGTATTTTTCTTGATTGGAATTTGTCAGAAGAAAAAAAACAAAAATCATTGAAAAATATTTACAAAAATGACATTGATGTTTGTAATTTGGAAGATGAACTAAACCATTTTTTATTTTTTTTGAAGGAAAATGAGGACGCCATTAAGAATAAGCCAGATAATTCAAGTAATAACAAAGATTTATCATTTGAAAGAATCTATGAAGCCGCTAAAGAAATGTCATGCACATTTTCCAATATTGAAATATTATTGAAATTTTTTTTAACTATTCCTTTATCTAATGCACCTGGTGAAAGATCTTTTTCTGTTTTGAAAAGAATCAAAAATTATTTGAGGAGTACAATGGGGGAACAAAAATAAAATAATTTAGCTGTTTTGTATATAGAACAAGAAATAATGAATAATGAATAGTGTTGAATATATATATGTGTGTGTGTGTGTGTGTGTGTGTGTGTGTGTGTGTGTGTGTGTGTGTGTGTGTGTGTTGTGTTTGTAAATGAAAGGAATTTGAACATTTAATTTGAATAATTCAGTGTTTAATATTTTAAAAATTTCGCACTTAATATATTAATGTTTGTAACAAATCTGTCGACAAAACATATTCAAATTCGTTAAAAGTTGTTTTTAGTTCAAAGATGTATATCACCTACATAGTTATAAGTTGGAAATAATTGAAAGTTAAAAAGCCTCTTCACGACACACTAAGTTTGGGGGCCCCAAATTTTTTTCTGCTTAGGGCCCCCGCTTGACTTAATCCGCCACTAATGATATAGGTAATTATGTAGGAAATTCAATGACGGATCAAGAAAAAGAAATTGTGTTGAAGTCATTGTGGACGCCTCCTAAAACCTACCAATATCCTGTTGAGCCTAAACGGCGTCTTAAATTTCAAATGCGTTGGCTTGAACGATTTTCCTGGCTTTCATACTCTGACAAAAAAAGGAAGCGTTTTGTAAATTTTGTGTTATATTTGGTAGGGAACATGTGGGAAAAGGTGCTAACCAAAAAGTTGGGTTTTTGGTTATAGTATCTTTTAATAGGTGAAAAGATGCCATTGAACAGTTTGAAGCACATGCAAACATTGAATACCACAAAACATCAGTGATAATGGCTGAAAACTTTTTTTCCGTGGTTGAAGGGAGACAAAATCTGTAACCAAGTTAATCGATTCAAAAACCTTGAGAAAAGCCCAAGAAAATCGTGCAAAATTGATTTCTATTATTGAGACAATAATATTTTGTGGTCGTCAAGAAATTGCACTAAAAGGTTCGGATGAAGTTGGTCCAGTTTTACACAACAATGTCAATGTTAATAATGGTAATTTCAGGGTTTTGTTGAGATTTCGTGTTTCATGCGGGGCTATTATTCTTGAAAATCATCTAAACTCAAGTGCTGAAAACGCTTTGTATACTAGCCCGGCTATACAGAACTCGATTATACATATCTGTGGTGAACTAATTCAAGAACAATTAGTAAAAAAGATTAATTCGGCCTGCTCATTTAGCCTCCTTGCCGATGAGACAACCGATGTAGCTATTAATGAGCAACTAACTATTTGTTATCGCTATTTGGATAACAGCGTATTAAAAGAGGATTTTTTAGAATTTGTTATAGTTAACGATTTAACCGGAAGAGGTTTGGCAGCCACTTTGACAGAGAGATTAATGGAATGCGGCATTAACCAACAATTTTTAATAGGTATAAATTTATTTATTTATTTTCTAAACAATCGAATCATAATTCAATATTGTTTTATCAACAACTTCATTCTCACAAGATCAAGGCTATGATGGAGCTGCAACAATGAGTGGAATTTTGAATGGCGTTCGGACTGCTATACAGGAACAGTATCCTCTGGCTGTGTATGTACACTGCTCAGCTCTTTCTCTTAATCTAGCTCTTTCAAAATCTTGTAATGTTCCAACAATAAGAAATAATTTGGAAACAATAAAAGAATTGATTGTATTTTTCAACTCATCACCAAAGCGTAAACAGATTTTGAAGAACAAAATTTTTGAAGATATACCTTTAATCAAACAAAAGAAATTAATAACTATGTGTGAAACACGATGGGTAGAAAGACATGAGTCTGTGATGACATTCAAACAACTATATGTAGCATAGTTCACGCTTTGGAAAAGTTGGAATTATCGTCTACTCGTGAAACATCAAAAACAGCACATCAATTATTATGTACCGTTACGAAAGGTTCGTTTGTGCGAGCAATGAATGTTGCAAATGAGATATTTTCCTATACTATATCTCTTTCTAAAACGTGATTTAGCTGAACGCTGTGCCGCTGTAAAGTTAGTACTTGACGAATTTCATAAAATGTGTTTGAATGCAGAAGAAAATTTTAAAAGTTTTTTCTTGGTTTTTAAGAAATGCTTCACTCTGTAAATGGCAAAGTCATTACTTTACCAAGGGTAACATCAATACAAACTACTCGTGACATTACTCCAGCAAAAACCGCTGAAGAATATTATAAACGGTGATGTTCTTATCTTTTTTAGATCATATCTGCACACAACTAGAAGAAAGATTTATTACCCATGCTGATCTGATTTACAAGTGTTTTTGCCTAATAAATGTTTAAATTCAAAAAAACAATGTGTTACGGAAGAAATTCCAATCATGAAATATGTCAAAAAGTGCGGAAACTTTTATAGCTCAATACTGCCTGATGCAGATGTCTTAACATCTGAATTTTTATTATGGCAAAAAAAAAATGGGAAAATTCAGAAATCGTAAGTAAACCATCAACGGCAATTGAATCTTTTTTAGCCTGTAATGAGGATTTTTTTCCTAACGTGAAAGCACTATTACGCATATTAGCAACACTACCAGTTTCAACCGCAACTGCAGAAAGATCATTTTCTTCAATGAAAAGAATCAAACCTTATTTAAGGAACTCAACAAGTGAAAAAAGATTAAATGGGCTTGCTCTACTGAGCATTCACAAAGAAATCACGGTTAAGCCTCAAGAAGTTTTGGACAAATTTTCAAAAAGTGATGAGTTTTTATAATTGACATGGTTTTGTAATATACAGTAATTATTATTTTTTTTCCTTTATTTTATTAAACATTTTTATTTGTAAATTTGAATAAAAATTAAAATAAACGTGATTTAAATCAAAATTTTAAACCCCCTCGAACACAATTTCTAAATACGGCCTTGTGCATATACTAATTATAAATCAATAATTTTGTATATCAGTATGTTTGAAGATTTGATCGTGTGTATGTGTCTGTTTGTACGTATGTAAGTTGCGTGCGCGTATGTGTGTAGTGAGTGTGTTTTTGCGAGTGGTGTGTGATTGTGTGTGCGTGTGTGTGTGTGAAACAATTGTTTGAAAAATGTGAATGGTTGATTAAATAGATAAATGGAGCGAAAATAAAAGAAAAAAAAGACAGACAAAATGAGAAAGACAGACAGAGAGAGAAAGACATAAAGAAAGAGAATGACAGAGAGAGAGAGGGGGGGGGGGAGAAAAAGATAGTAATCCGGCTTGCTGGCGGCATAACAAATGAACCGTAAATTGCATGATGATGAAAATAACTATTATAATAAAAAATATTGATTAGTTATTATATTATAATTTATTGAAATACCAATAACACAAATAATGACAAAATAATAACGTAATAGCAATAATAATTATATTAATTGCCGTATATAATAGCACATGTAGAGAATTTATTCAATGCACACATGCATACTTCAGGCTCGTTGTTCTAACATTATATTGTCATTTTAAATTATTTTACAATGTTCGTTGTCAAAAACTATGAACATTGAACATTCCTTTTCACAAGAAGTATATTTTTATTTTAAATTGTTTTACATATTGTGTTGGTGTTACCATCGCAATGTAAAAAGGTTTAATTAGAAAATTAAACGCCCAAAAATTTTTTGATTGAATATCAATTATAACTGCTGTGAAAAAATGTTGCACACCTTGCAATTAAAAATTACATACTTATCAGAATAGCTGACATGATTCGAATTTATTCGTGTATTAATAGTATTTTCTAAATAAAACTCACAAATGTTTTTATTTTTTCTGGAGAGATGTAACTGTTTCAAGTCAAAATGTTATTAAATTTTTATAAAGAATTATTTCCATACCGCCTTAATCCAAGCTACATTTTTATTGCCTCAGTCTAAAGCCACTACTTGGCTACGTTATTTGAAAACGGTTGAAAGGAGGGGGAAATGAATCAGCCCTATTTTGAAATGTTTGGTGTCAGACACGTGAAAGCGCGCATTAATTAAAATCAAATAAGTGTTCATTGTATTGTTCAACTTAAGATTGAGTTTTCTATTTTCCAACTTAATATATTTGTGTACGTGTGAGTGTGTACCTATATGTATGTGCGTGTGTTTATTTGTTGTGTGTGTAAATATATATATATATATATATATATATATATATATATACATAAATATTCATAAAAAATATAAGAGGTGTTGCGCTTATGTTTGTGAACACCAAACCAGAAAGAGCAGTAAGCGAGAAATGAAAAGGATAGTTTTCGTTTGGATAGGCTGGACACGTGTTTCGTCTCTACCGGGGACTCATCAACAGCCCAAATAACTATCAGAGTAGTTATCGCAGTTTATTATATAGCTTGCACAAATCACCTTGTTGTTTTATTTATTATTGAAGATTAGTCGTTAGGATTTCAATCCGACAGATGCGAAGTTAAACAAGTTAAACAAACTCAATGCTTCCAATATTTAACTTCACCGTCATTCATTATCCCAATCATGAATATCGTCCAAATATATTTACACAAAACATTAATTAATAAAGGAATAGAATAGCAAGTAATAAATTACATAAATATACATACATATAATTTTTCATTTGTCTTAGTAAATTTTTATCAACAAGGTTCGGTTTAACGTCAAAATAAATCTATCTGCAATAATTTTGATAAAATATTCGTTAATAAAAATAAATCTTCTATTTTAAACAGACTCATTCTTGTTGATAAAAATTTACAAAGAAAAATTGAAGAATTCGAATACGAGTTGATAAAAAATTAATCAATCGGTGGAATTTATTACATATTGTCAAGAATTCGGTCTTTTGCCAGCATATAACGTTCACCAAAAAACTTTAATAAGAAAAAATTGAAAAAACGAACTACAAACATATTAACGCCAAACATTCGGTAGAATTTATAGAATATTGTAAAAATTATGGTCTATTACCAACATATATATATATATATATATATATATATATATATATATATATATATATATATATATATATATTTACAATATTCTATAAATTCTACCGAATGTTTGGCGTTAATATGTTCGTAGTTCGTTTTTTCGATTTTTCTCACTAAAGTTTTTTGGTGAGAAACTATTTGGGTTGGTTGGTTAGTAAAGTTAAACTCCGAATTTATTACAACAATAAAAAGACGTCTCACCTAATACTGAAAAACAACTGCAGTCCTAGAGATAACTCTGAGTTAAAGCGTAATAACGTAATATATGAATTTAATTGCCCCTTTGACGGCTGTGCACGTCAACATGACTCATATATCGGGATTACTACTACCTCACTGACTAGAAGGCTTACGATGCATAAACAGAGTGGTGCTATCAAATCTCATTTGGACTCAACACACTCAATCACAATTAGCCGTGAAATCCTCGACAGCAACACCAAAGTTATATACCAGAACAGCAACTACACGCATCTTAAAATTGCAGAAGCAGTCCTAACCGACATCAATAAACCAAAAATAAATATACAACAAAAAATGACAACCTCACTTCCAACCCGGCGATTAACCAACAACGAAAACAAAGAAGTAATAAAAACTAGCATTGTAAATATAGCATCTGCCTGACAAAGAAGAATATGATGCTATCGATGAAGTAAAGGAGACCAAAGAAGATGACCAGCCAATTAAGAAACCTGACACCTAATTCGCATCAAAGTTCAATTTTTACAACGTCAAAGTTCATCTTGACAAAGTCAATATTTCCCTAGGAGCACTAAAGATGATTCATTCGGAATCGAAATATGGCCTTATTTGCAGCATGAATTCGAAAAATAAGTTTATTTTGAATTTTAATAAACTAAACGTTCACCAAAAAACTTTAGTGAGAAAAATCGAAAAAACGAACTACAAACATATTAACGCCAAACATTCGGTAGAATTTATAGAATATTGTAAAAATTATGGTCTATTACCAACATATTGTCAGAATTATGAAATAATACTGACTAAAAATACTGCAAAATTTTCAACGCGAAATTTATTCACTCGATAGGGGGCATGGTGCAAGTTAATTTACTCGATAGGTGACGACGATTTTTTTTTGTTTTGCAATTTAGATGACGTCATAAATTATTACAAATTATTTTAAAATTTAATTAGTAGTTTTTTTTATTAATTGGACATACCTTGGAAATTTTTATGTTTTTAAAACACCCGAAACAAAATCTAATTTTGCTTTGATAAGGAAGGGTGTGAAAAGAGAGGGGGCGGGGTTGACTAGTTAGGCAGCTTCGAATAATCGGTGCCTGTTCTGGTCCCCAAGAGACGTAATACGTGATTCTATGCTCATTGGCATAGTTTCAGAAACGTCTTGAGTTCTCAAAAAGAGTCAGCCTTGGGTTCACCAGTTAGGCAGCTTCGAATAATCGGTGCCTGTTCTGGTCCCCAAGAGACTTAACGCGTGATTCTATGCTCATTGGCATAGTTTCAGAAACGTCTTAAGTTCTCAAAAGTGGATTTGGTACGAGACTCTATGCTCATTGGCATAGTTTCGCACGCGTACTAGAGTCACACAATTTGTTTCCAGTGTTGTTCTGACTCTTGTTGTCTTGTGTTGGTCGTGCGAAAGCCGATCAGACTTGACGGCCCAGTGAAAACAGGCCAGGGTTGTGCGAAAGCCGACCGACTGACTGACAGGCCCAGTGAAAACAGGCCCTTGGTCGTGCGAAAGCCGATCAGACTCGACGGCCCAGTGAAAACAGGCCAGGGTTGTGCGAAAGCCGACCGACTCACAGACAGACCCAGTGAAAACAGGCCCTTGGTCGTGCGAAAGCCGATCAGACTTGACGGCCCAGTGAAAACAGGCCAGGGTTGTGCGAAAGCCGACCGACTGACTGACAAGCCCAGTGAAAACAGGCCTTGGATTCTGTGAAAACGAATCCGCCTCGTTGTTTTGTTTCTTGTGCTATTTGTCGACCTAGGGTTCTTTGCTGGATTCTATTATCATTGGTATAGTTTCGCTCGCAGCTTGGAATTTCCATAGGCTCCGATTTTTGTGATTCATTTTTTTTTTATTTATTTCTTGGAGTTGTATCGACATCACCATCGGATACACACGTCGAGGTTGTACGATTAAACGGCAAGAAACATATCCAAGTTGAAGACCCCAACAAGAAAAGTTCTAATTCCTGTATTCCAGTTTGTTCATTGACATTTACATTATTATAGAGTTCATTAGTTCAATTCCTTTTATTTACTTCCGTCGATTAATAAAATTGTTATCGAATATTTTTACGCGTTCGTGTGTTACTCAGTAAAATCATATAATTCGAAAAAGCCCAGTGCCACACAGGACTGGTCGAACTCACGATAAAAATATACACAAAAATTATTGTCGGACCATACAAAAATTCCCTGAGAAAGATAGAGATTGTTTAAATTGTTATCATTTAAAAATCTCCTTATCTCCTTATTTATTATTTTAAATTCTAAATTTTAAATTAAATTTTAATATATATAATATATATATATATATTCTAAATTCTAAATTTTAAATTAAATTTTAATATATATAATATATATATATATATATATAGATTCGTTGAAGAACTTCAGCGCTGTTTTCGTTGCGGTTGTGTATCAAATCTTACGTTGATGATGTGTACTGTTACCAAGTCATCAGCGGAAATAGACACGGATCTGCTTGCGAGGGCAGTTGACAGAAGTAAACAGGAATTGATGATTAAAATTGATGGGTTGGCTGATGCCAGTAAAATCATTGAATCGGAGCTCCGGAATATCAGATGTGCAGTAAAATTGAAGCAACATTTATCATGCTGTTGATGAGATGCGTACGGGCATTGGTGGAGTCAGTACATCATGGACCGATATAGTAAGCAAAGAGGTTAAAAAAAACATTGATATAATTAACGTTGAAGTCAAAAATGTGCAAAAAAAGTTGAATGATGCGACAGATATCAAGGAGAGAGAAAAAAATTTGGTGCTTTTTAGACTTTGCTGAAGGAGACGACGACAAAGAACGTGTTATGAAGATTTTTAATCACTTGACTCGAAACGTTGCCAAGAATGCAGTTGTTAAAGTAACGAGACTGGGAAAAAACAAAAAAAATTAAACAGACCGTTATTGATTAGTCTTGATAGTGTTGAGTCAAAAAACTTAATAATGGATAATGTATCACGAATGAAATCGTTGGATGATGTCTTAAAAGGTGTTTGGCTTAGTCACGACCTATCAAATGATCAGAGAGATGAGTTGAAAAAGTTGATCAATGATGCAAAAAAGCAGGAATCTGTAAGCGGTGATTTTTTATTCAGAGTGAGGGGACCTCCGGTAAGATGGAAAATAGTAAAGTTTCGGAGGGATCAAAAACTGAACGAAAAAGTTTGATTGAGAGAGATGGCACTGATGGTAGCGTTGATGATATTGATTTTGATGGAGTAAACGTTGAAAGTTGTTTTAGATATGCAAATAATAAAAGCTATTATGGTAAGTGTCAATATAAAATCTCAAGTCTTGATGTGTGTGGTGAAAGGGGGTGTAACAATAAAAATGCAATAGGTAAATTTCAGTATGTTGAGGATGATAAAATCAACGAAAGTTTTAATGAAGCATCTGGTAAAGGTAAGCCTGCTAAAATTGGAAATGAGGAGCGATCGGTGGTTCTGGGAGTTTTAAATATCAGATCTATAATAACAAAATTCAGCTCTATTTATGGTTTGATTCACGAAAGCCTGGACATCTTTGTTTTGACGGAGAGCTGGCATGGTTCGGCAGATAATATTTCCATTGAGTTATCAATGCCACCTGGCTATAAGTTTTTAGACCGTTTAAGATCGCAAGACCCACACCATGGAGGTTTAATCATTTTTTTCCCGATCAATTTTTAGATATAAAAAGATCACTCTGCCACTGGTTACTGTTTTCGAAGTTCTGGCGGTGAAACTTAAAATTAATGAATTAGATTATATCCTACTGGCAATTTACAGACCTGGATCTGAACAATTAACGACATCATTTTTTGATGAACTGATTTCGGTCTTAGAACGTGTTACAATCATTAGTTCCCGTATTTTTTTAGCGGGAGATTTTAACATTCACATGGAGAGGTCGAACAATCCAAACGTTGTTAATTTACATTCATTTGAAATGTTTCAGTTGATCAACCACATAGATGAACCAACGCATATTCTAGGAGGAACGCTCAATCTGATTGTGACGTCACACAATATAGCGGTCAGTGAAGCAAAGGAATCTATTCTGATCATGGTTTGGTACAGGTTAGTTTATCAATAAAATTGACAAAGTCTCTGAAAGCAAAAAGATTGATCCGACTCTGGAATCGTTTTGATGAGAAAGCTTTCGCTGAGCAGTTACTTGAGTCTCCAGTGTCCAGACCGTGTAAAACTGATAATGTAAATGCAGAATTTGGTTCATTCAGTGACGAGGTAAGGAGAATTGTTGATAGGGTTGTTCCTCTTGTACTGGTGCTGCCTGGGCGCCATCATGTTGCACCGTGGTTTGATGATGATTGCAAGGCTTCAAAACGGAAATCTAGAAAAAAGAAAGAATTTTTAGAAAAAGTCGTATATTGTCTGATAAAAATGAATGGATATTGGCCCTTAAAGAAAAAACTGAAATTTTTTCAAACAAACGTAAAGTATATTGGAAGAAAATTGTCAATGAAAACAGTAAAACTCCAAAAAGCTTGTGGAGGGTGGTTAATAAATTTTTTCTAAAAAGTCACAGTGAAGGCACTAAACGCAAATTCAATGATTTCAATGCTGGCCAGTTCATGACTTTCTTTAATAAAAAAATTAAAGTGATAAAACAGGGGATTGACACTGAAAATCAATCTTGTCTTAACAGTGATGATCATGGATGTCAGCGGTTGTTTTCAACTTTTCTGGCGGTGTCTGAGGCTGATGTCAGGAAAGAAGTGCTTCATTCACCTTCAAAGTCCTGTCAACTAGATATTTTACCAACGCGTTTTTTTAAAAAGCATTTTGAATTGTTTTGTCCATTTATAACCAGTTTGATAAATCTGTGCATGAAGGTAGGTTGCTTCCCCACACTCTTGTAAACATGCAATTGTTGTGCCGTTGTTGAAAAAAAGTGATGCAGATCTAGGTGACGTCAGTAATTATCGACCAGTCAGTAATCTATCAATTATATCAAAACTCATTGAAAGAATGGTGTCCAGACAATTGCTTGCTCATTTGAATGATAATAATCTCCTGCCTGCACAATAATCCAGTTTTAGACGATTTCACTCCACTGAAACTGCCCTGCTACATGTTCTCTCAAGGGTTTATGCTGAGATGGATGCTCAAAACATTTCCTTGTTGGCATTTTTGGACATGAGCTCGGCTTTCGACTGTGTCAATCATGAAATGTTACAGTTCAGGCTGCATCAATATTTTGGAATATCTGGGGAAATAATAAATTGGCTCAGAAGCTACTTGATTGGCCGAACACAGCAGGTTTCGTTCAACGGGAGTTTGTCCTACGTCAGTGGGGTTCGCTCTGGTGTGCCGCAGGGATCTGTTTTGGGTCCTTTATTGTTTTTGCTTTATACATCTGATGTGCTGAAGATAATTGATTCTTATGATTTTAAAAGCCATGCATATGCAGACGACATTCAAATTATGTTATCAGGTAAACCGAAGTCATTTCAAGACGAGATTACGAAATTCATTGAATGTATGGCGGAGGTTAATCTGTGGATGTCGAGAAATGAATTGAAGCTTAATTTCTTCCTATTGGTATCTGGCAGCAGTTGGCAGACTTGGATATAAATTCAGTTGTTATGAATGATAAAAAAATAGATTTCTGTAAAGCAGTGTCGAATCTAGGTTTTATAATTGGTTCAAACCTAACAATAAAATCTCATTTTAAAATGATCTCTATATCATGCTTGGCAAAGATTAGAAGAATGAAACAAATTCGAGAATCACTTGATAAAGACGCAATGCAGACTCTGGCGCAAGCGTTTGTGCACTCACGTGTCATTGCAATAGTTTATTTTATGGAATCCCGGCTAGATCCATCAAAATTCTGCAATCGATACAAAACCGTACTGCCTGGATTGTGGCTGGATGTCAATGGTATGATCATGCCACAACGATCCTGAGTGATTTGCATTGGTTGCCCATAAATAAAAGAATTGTTTTTAAAATTGTTTATGTTTTCAAATCACTAAATGGTCTGGCTCCAAAATATTTATCAGATAAACTGAAATTAAAAACGTCGACCGCATCTGGTGTGCGTCTGAGGTCTGACGATTCGAACATTCTTGTGGTTCCTCATAGACAGCTAAAGATTAGATCGCGTCATTTTGCTGCGTCAGGCCCTGTCGTATGGAACGGCTTGCCGTCAGCCCTCAGAATGCCTGGAATGAACATTGCTGAATTTAAAAGACAATTAATGACATACCTTTTTTCATTAGAGTTCATTTTTGTTATTTTGTTATAAATATTAGTTATAATTTGATAGCGTTTGTGAAAACTGCTATAACGAACGCTATATTAAGTTTTCTCCTAATAATAATAATGATAATATATATATATATATATATATATATATATATATATATATATGTGTGTGTGTGTGTGTGTGTGTGTGTGTGTGTGTGTGTGTGTGTGTGTGTGTGTGTGTAACTATGCAATGTTCTGTATATTTTTGCAAAAGTTTCGTCATTTTAGTTGTCTCATCGAAATATTTTTGACAATTTTTAGTTAAGGCACTATTACA
>NW_008705215.1:598128-728128 GCF_000326865.2 Helobdella robusta | reverse complement strand
TGAACTGACTTCCCTCCTGTTGAAAGGTTCCAGACTGCTCATCAACGTGTCCTTCCATGCAGCTCTCAGAGATGATTGTAACGGCTTTTTCTTTGATTCTTACAAAACGAAAAATGGTGTAGAAAGGTAGGTTATTAAGATATTTAATTATTTTGTATATTAACCTTTTCAATTGCTGCAAATTCTGATTTGAAATTTATCAAAATTGCATGTGATCCAACTCGCAATGCAGACGGTTAGACGAATATTTCAAAACGCAAAAGTTTTGATTAATAATAGAAATAATTCTTTGTATTTTGATATATCAAATGGAAGACTATGTTCAGTTGTCCATCTCTTTGACTGTATGCTAACAAAGTTTATTGAAATGCGGAATCTAATCGCTTCTTAAAAATTAAAAAAAAATTTCAATCACTAAACCAAACTATAAATTTGTTAGTTATAACATTATTATTTATTCAGTATATTGAAACATTAAATAATAAATGTTCGATTTTGAACGTTAGTAATCCTCTTTGAAATTACAATCAATTGCTCTGCTTGTATATTTTTAAAACTTTATAAAAATTCGACCTATCAACTCAACAATGAACAAATTCAATCATGAAATATTCATTTTTATTATTGCTGGTGAACAATATAGTTCATGTCAAAACCAGATTCATGGCTGCCACACAGTTTGAATCGATACAAGCCAGATCAGCTTTCCCATGCTTTGACGAGCCAAACATGAGAGCTCGATTCAAGTTCAGCATCATCCGTCCAAATAATTACATCTCGTTATTCAACACGGAGAAGGTTTGGTGTGATGCAGTTCTGAATGTAAATAATGTTATTCTGTTATGAAAATAATGTTTTTTGTGGTTGTTGTTTAAAAATTTTTGAAAACAATACTTCATGACCTTTTATTTACTCTAACAATAGAATTAATAATTATGATCATATGATTATTTTTATGATTTGATTGAAAGGATAAAATCTGAAGCCTTTCTCACAAGAAATAATGACGTTAATAAAAAAATTACCAAAAACAACCATTTTCATTGAATTTAAATAAATGTTTAAAATACAGTGAATTAACAAATACTATTAAAGTTAATTATTTTCAAGCTGTTAAAACCCAAAATTATTGAAAATTACTATATTGAAGTTTCTACTGTTGTAAATCTTTGACTTCGTAACTACTAACACCGATGTAATAACTTCAACAATCTCTATATTTTCAACATCAGTGTTGTAGCTTCCAACAATCGTCAAATGTTCGTTATTCCGAAAGTTCAAGATTTCTTGCTTTAAGCGCAAACTTTGTTGAACGTTTATTTGAATATCAACTGTAATAAAAACAATTAACTAATCCAAGTAACTACATAAATCACATTTACTACTTAGCTTTCTCTGCTTGTAACCTGACTTGTAAACCCAACTTCTTAACCTCACTCCGTAGGACATATTTATATCCAATTTTAAGCATAGATAGTTTTACAATTTTTCCAAATATTTCAAGTATAGCAAGGAAAACAATGATCACGTCATTAGACTTTTTAGTGATCTTGTACCGACTTTTCAAATTCCTTGAGAATTTTGCCGATAATCTTGTGTACTGATTCTTCCAATTCCTTGAGAGTTTCGCCGGGCAATGCCTTTTTCTGCGCGGTAGGTTAAACAACCAGACCAGATCTTTGCTCTTGAATACTGCGTAATTTTTTTTCTGGTCACGGCTCGTATTCGTTGTTGCGGTTTTTCTAGCCATAGGCAGACGTTGTTGTCCTGTCTTGATTTTGTCTGCACTTAAAGCAAGTTCTATCATTCGACTATGTTTACGAGTTGTATAATGACCAAACGAGTATCTTTGATGCTTGTTGTATGTTTCGTCGTTGACCAGTGATGCAGTGATACAAAACAATTAAGCCTTCATTAATGTCATCATCCAGATAGACAAAAAACAAGCTTTCATTCTGAGTGCGACTTGGAAGTTTATCTCAAAACTTGAACCATTGTCTACCCCTAATTTTGGTCCTGAATGCATACTCGAGTTAACATTTAAATCATCTTTACTGACGTCATATCCAAATCATCATCAAAAGTTCATCCATTAGTGAGTGTTTCGTGTTGCATGGAAATCGTTGTAGCTAGTATTGCCACTGCTATTGTTGTTATCGATGAAAACACAGGCGAGTGACGCGCAAAAAAATTTAAAAAAACAGCCATTTTTATTGAATTTAAATAGAGGTTTAAAATGTTGTGAATTAACGTATACTATTAAAGTAAATTATTTTCAAACTGTTAAAACCCAAAATTATTGAGAATTACTACACTGAAGTTATACATTATTCAAGTTTTTTCGTCTCACATAGGCAATTGATTAACAGACAATAAATTATGTTGTCATGGAGGTTTGAAAAATAAATTGTGTTAATGACTTTTTAAATAACTTCAACTAAGTGACCATTTTAATGCTAGCAGGAAAAATGCCGTCCCAAATTTTAAAACCATTCACACATGCACTTAGTTGGAAAAGTCTAGTCTTACAAGGGAAGATATGAAACAAGTAGTTTTGCTGGTTGACAGGCTGTGAATGTTCAAACCTATGAAAACACTGCTATTATACTCTATGTTATTTCACTGTTATTATATGTTATACTCTATGTTATTACGCTGATATAACACTACATGTTATTATACATATATGATTAGAGATAATTGCACTATTTATATTCATCGATCAGCATTTCATTTCATCCGAAAATAAAACCGTTTCAGCCATGTGTATCGCCTCATGTTTGAATACCAATGACGAACATAACATAAATTACCCTTTGATATAATGAGCTCAGAAATTCAAGAATTTTTTTTACTCTATTTTATTCGATTTCGAAGATTTATAAATTTAAAGTTGAAATGTTTATCGATTTGAGTCAACATTTGTTTTTAATATCATAGTTATTTATTTTGAGGAAATTGTTTCAAAATAACAATTCAGTGTTTTAAATTTTTTACATACACGTGTAAATGTTCTTTCTAACGTTTCAACTTCTAAAAACAAACAAAATAGATTTCATTAAACTCAAGAAGCAGAATAAAATATGCTTTCTGTGGAAAAAATCAATTGTCGAATTAAACACAGACTGCGCCAAACTGAAAGCAACTTTCACACTTCTGAGCACGGTCTTGCATACAAAAAATACAAACAAAAAAAATATTTGAAAAATGATAGACAAATGATTTGTAGAATGAGAGGCAAAAAAGCTCAAATATCGAAACAGATCAATTTAACGCAGAACTATCCGCTTTAACCACTAAGTCTGAAACCGTGAATCATATTAATCACTGTAAGTGTAGGCAGGAATGAATTGCATTATATTATTGATACATTATTTTTAAAATGTACTTTGCTTTACAAAAAATAATGTTAAAGTTAAAAAACTTAAACATGCGAAAAATCATGTGAAAGTAGTAATATCTCTCTTGGGTTGACCTTGAAGTTATGAAATACAGGTTGAAAAAAGTTAAAAAAGGAAGATTTTGATAATTACCAGTGTCGTAACGTTGTATGAAAATATTAGTAGGGAACATTAGCTTCAACCACACCAATTTTTTTTTGCAAAATTTTCAAAATTTAAACATTTGTGTTATTTTGTTTCAAATTTACTTTAATAAATTTGGAAAGATTTAAAAAAAATTTGAAGAATATTCATTGTTAACAGGTTGAAGAAAAGTATTATTCTTCCAACGAAACGATGGACGTTTTTGAAACGACTGTCAAAATGAGTACTTACTTAGTTGCATTCGTCGTTTGTGACTACAAGTCGAAATCCAAGATAAACAATGGAGTTATAGTTAGTTGAATGCATTGGTTTCATTGTAACATATGAGCATGTACAATCTTTTGTTAATCAAAATACAAAACGTTTAATCCAACAATATAATGTTTTACATAGTAAATTTCTCCAGGCCAATTAGTGTCAATTTTAACAATATTTGAAAATTTTTAAAACGTAAAATACGCTCCGTTTACGCTCCGTCAGAAAGAATTCAGGAGGTCGACTTAGCCCTTAACACAGTAGTGGATTTGTTGGAATATTTTGAAACTCTCTACGAGGTCAAATATCCTCTGAAGAAACTTGGTTGGTTTAAATAGATTACTCACATAAATCATTTGAAGAATAAGCAAAAATTCAATAGATTAATTTCTTTGCTTTTGGTTTTTATAATTTGATCAACATTAGTTTTTGCATATCACGCTATGGAGAAGCAGATCTAAGCAAGTTTGACAAAGGCTATGTGTGTGTGGTGAGCCGATTATAATGAATCAAAAAATAATTGTGTATTTTAATCTTTATATATTGTTGTAATCCTTGAGGTTCGTAACTACTAACACCGATGTTATAACTTTAAAGATCTCTATATTTCCTACATCAATGTTGTAGCTTCCAAAAATCGTCAAGTGCTCGTTATTCCGTAGGTTCAAGTTTTTTGATAGATGAATACAACTGCTTCAATCGCAATCTTTGTTGAACGTTTATTTGAATACCAACAGTAATAGAAACATCATACTAATCCAAGTAACTACATAAATCACATTTAAAACTTCGCATCAAACCTCCTAGAAACCTGGTTGGTTTCTGCATGTATGAAGGATCTAATAGCTTGAACGGTAGATTTTTACGATCAAAAAATTACAATTATCATTTTACGATCCTCAATCTAAAGATTACAAATATAGCCATGATCACAATAATTAAGATAATATTATAGCGCAATCTGATCATTCCGGCGGTTATAACATTACCCTCACCTTAGCCAGTTAGTCCCTAACATGGGCGTTATTTATTTACTCTGCTGAATAGGGGATAATCTATTTAAATGTACAACCTTCATCTTTGTCATTTTCTTCCACGATCATAGGTCCTGTATATCACGTCATTTATCCTTTTAGTAACCTTGTACCGATCTTTCCAATTCCGTAAGAGTTTCGCCGGGCATTTACTTTTTCTGCGCCGTAGGTTGTGCAACCAGATCAGGTTTTGCTTTTAAGACTTGCGTTATTTATTTTTGGGTCACGCCACGTTTCCGTTGTTTCATTTCTTCTAGTCATAGGCAGACGTCGTATAGAATGACAAGACGGGTATCTTTGATGCATGTAGTAAAATACGTCGTTGACATCTTTCCTGTCGATCAGTGATGCAGCTATGAAAATCTCATCCTCATCAGTAATGTAGCCGTCGTTGATGTCATCATCCAGGTAGACGAAGATCAAGTTTTCATTCCAAAAGCATGCAGGAAAGATTTTTTCAAAACGTGTAACATCATCTGTCACCAATTCGTGTCCGGAATAGATATTCGCGTCAGCATTAACATCAATCTTGTGGACATCGTTAACCTGTAAATCCCTGTTATCGATGTTAGAAAAGAAAAGCAGGCAAATTGTTATTGCTAGTAGTCCCACTGCATATCAAACGTTTTCACGTCTTTGTTACTGCTAACTTTTTAATTGATTAAGATACTAATAAAGCGCAATTATCAGTCCGGCGGTTATAACAATATCAAAGCATGATACAACGTTACTCTGTGACATTATTTTTCTCTCATCAAGTATTGTACGTTCGCAGATAACGTGCCTGTCGTTAACTTCCATTACGGGAGTATGGAAAACTGGGGTAACATAATATATCATGAAAGCTATTTGCTTTTCAATGCGGTGGAAGGATCGGAGTCAGACAAGATCGATGTCGTTATGGTGATAGCGCACGAAGTGGCTCATCAGGTGAGATGGACGTTACGATAACATTTTTTCTATTTTAAGAAAGATTTTGTCAAGTTATTTGGTGTTGTTGTGAAGTTTACCGATGTCTCGTTTTGTTTACAAATTTTTATAATGAGAAATTAAAATTAATATTTTCATTATGGTATGATAATAATCACAAATACCAGAATCGGTGAAAATTAAAATTTTTGACCCATAAAACATAATTTAATAAGTTTTGTTATAAAATAATAGTATGTCCAATTTTATTAAATTATTCTCAGTTAAATCAATTAGGCAACCAAATTTTTGGAACCATTTATCGTTTTAAAATTTTTCATAATTTGATTGCAAACAAATTATATGAGCTCACAACAAGTTTTTAATTCTAATCATTTTGACGCTACATTTATTTTAGTGGTTTGGCAATTTGGTGACCATGGATTGGTGGGGTGATTTGTGGTTGAAAGAAGGATTTGCTACATTTGCTCAATATTTCGGAGTCAAGCATGTTTTCCCAGATTGGCCTATCGTTAGTCAATAAAAATTAAGCTCTAACTTTTAATTACATAAATACATGAAAAACATTGTGGAATAATATTTATAGTTTTGCCTAGTATTTTTGTATAAGTATAACGGTAAAGTCCGGTTTTCAGTTATCGACGGAAGACGTAAATAAATTTAAATATGAAATATTTAGAGATGCCCTCACAGAATCAGCAAGGGAAGTTATACATGTGAAAAAACGAAGAAGATGTCATACATGGATAACAGATGACATGTATCTCTGATGGAAAAAAAAGTTTGCAATCCTGATAGTTACAAAAAGCTGAACAAAACGCTCAAAAAAAGTACCTTGAGCCAAAAAAGAAATAGTTAAATGACAAGTGCGAAATCGTTGGGAAAGGGTTTGTATCTTTCTGGATGCATAAAAGCTAAATCTGGTAAAATAATCTTAGAGAATGTAAAAGTATTTGATATATGGACTGAATACATTAACGATCTTTTAAATGATATCCGTGGTAAAAAGCCTCCTATTAAGAAAGACGTAGAAGGACCAAAGATACTTAGATATGAAGTTCGAGGCGCTCTTTCCAAAATGAAATCTAATAAAACGCCAGGTCCAGATGAGATTGTTATTAAAAAAATTAAATGCCTTGATAACTTTGACATTGAAAATGTTACAGAAATTTTGAATGAGATTTATTTTATAACAGCGAGAACTTTCTGAATATCTATCTAAGTCAATATTTATTGCATAGCCTAAAAAACCTAATGCAATGGAATGTGAACTAAATCAAACAATCAGCTTGATGAGTCATGTTACAAAGCTTTTCTTGAAAATTCTGATGATGAAAGCACGAAGCAAAATCAGATTAAAAATTTCAAATGTCTAATGTGTTTTTGTAGAGGTTTGTGGCACAAGAAACGCTATCTTTATGTTCCAAATGATCAGTGAACGAGAGATTGAAATGAAAAAAAGACTTGTCTATATGTTTTATCGAATACACCAAAACTTTGATGGCGTGTTTTGTCAAAATAAAGAAAGGTATTAGGCACAATCCATAATCTGGCGGAGGCAGTTAAAGTTTTTTGGTCAAATCATGCGGGAGGAAAAAATGAAAAATCTAACAACGAGTGGAAAGATAGCAGGGAGAAGAGATCGCGGTCAACAACAAATACCATTCGTGAAGCCCTTGTGTCACTTGTGGAATATCACCACATTTCAACTACTACAAAGTGTTAAAGATCTGGTTTTATGTAGATCGATGGTCGCCAATGTCTTAAAAGGATAAGGCACAAGAAAGAAGAGAAAAATATTTTTGTTGAACCGACATGAATTAATCAAATTTTAGTTTACTCACAATATGTTGACTATAATGAAAGAAAAAAAACTTAATCAGTTAAGCCGAAAGAATCATGTAAAACTATTGAGAATTATTAAAAAATGTTTTTTAGGCTCTAAATGTTCAACTCAAAGTACATCGTAATAAAATATTAAACTAAAAATTAGCAACAGAGAACGAGTATTACACAACAACGTTACGAAAGGCGTTAGTTTTCTGGTAACAATTTAAATCCACAACTATGAAGGCGTCTCAAAATTTTTACATTTATTTTGTGATATTTGCTTGGAAAAAAATAGAAAATGTTTAAATGTCTAAAATGTTTTCTAATGCGTTTTGGAAAATTAATTTTTTTTAATTTTCAAAAGTTCAACATGCAGTTAAGGTTTTATTGAATAGAAAACCGAGCTGAACATATGTATCTGCGAGAACACACTAAAAACAGCGTAACTAGAAATGTTCTAAAAATTCATGTCAACAATAAATATCCCATTCCATAAAATAGGAAATAAATCTGAAATTTTTTTTACATGTTTTTTCATCTGTTAGATGGAGGACTTTGCGTATGATGTTGCAATGCATGGTTTGACAACCGATGCCGTGGATTCGTCAACTCCCATAATCATTTCAATGGATGATACCAAAAATATTATGGAACATTATAACGACTTAACCTATTTGAAGGTTTTCGGTTTATGAATGTAGATGTTTGCTGTCTATTTTGATTTCTTATCAAATGTTCATTTTCGGCGTATAGTCGATCTATAAATGTTAGGAAGTTCCATTTAAGGATAAAATAAAAATTCGCCTGCTTGGTGTTAAACAAGAAAATCTTTTCAAAAGATTATTCGTTGTTAGAAATATGCTATCATCAAATTAGCATAATAAATTAAACAACAATTTTAAAAAAATTTAACAGAAGATTTAATATAACAGCTGGAAATAAATAAATTTATTTACCCTTTTCAGAGTGCTTCCTTAATACAAATGTTAAAAACTGCATTTGGTTCACATTTGTTTAACACCGCTGTGAAGAACTACATGAACAAGCATCAGTTCGACTGTGCTAACAAAAACGATTTGTGGGACTCATTCAATCAGCAGGTATTTGCCATGAGTTGTTGTTGGTGAGTTTTAATACTCAAACGTTGGTGACAAAATAACTTCAATGAACAGCGTAGATGAATTAACCAACATAAAAGTCTCCACTCATGCAGGCTTCCACTTTTTCACTTTTGGACATCATTTTTGCAGTTTTAGTGACAAACGTGTATTTGCCATGTTTTTTATATTTTCGAAAAATTTTGGTTTTTTTTTGCTGATTGAACAAAACCATGTTAATGTATTAATTAAATAAATAAATAAATAAATAATTAATTAATATATTTATTTACATGTTTATTTGGCAAATCTCAAACGTATCATCTGCCATAAAAACAAAATATATTTAAATCCACATGATTCCTTTCATCACACACAATGCATGTGATTGTCGGGATTCTATTCAAATAAGAATACAGTAACCGTAATACAGTAATTAGTGCCGGCTAATACAGTAACCTGGTTACTGTATTAGCTGGCACTAAGCTAAACACCTTAACCACTAGACAATGGCACCACACGTGAAAGAAATCATGTGTACATGAAATCAGCAGGTATTACGCAATTTAACAAATTAATAATTTCAAATGGCAAATTGATAAACGAAAAATGGTGCACACAGTTGGATAGCATGGAGAACATCAACGTGAAAGAAATGATGGACACTTGGACTTTGCAGATGGGTTTTCCAGTGGTCAGCATAATCAGGAATGGTCGGCAAGTGACATGCCACCAGGAGAGATTTGTTATCGTCGATCACTCAAAATTGGGCGACTTTGAAATAAAACGTCCTAAATTCAAGTTTGCAATTCTCTTTTTTAAAAATTGTTACTGAAACAACTTGAAAAAAATGATGATAATTCTGTGAATATTTTTTCAAAGTTACACGTGGATTATTCCTCTTACCTATGTTACCGACACAAATCCACACAACCATTCGAATGTTTTCATGAAAGAAAAGACAAGTTTGTTTTTTCACATTGTTTGCCCATTAGCTCTGTTTTTTATTTTATTTAGGAATAGTTTGCTTTTGTGTTATTTTTTGCAGTGATTTGTATCAGCAATATTTTTAGATACTTATTTACTTATTCAGATTTTTTTTGCATTCAACATTTAAGCTTTAAAATTTATTTGATTTCCAGTTCAATTTGATTTAAAAGAAAATGTTGCTTGGCTCAAAGCGAACTACAAAATGAATGGTGAGTTGATACTTTTGATACTGCTAACCGATATCGAGTAAATGTAATTGTAAATTGTGCTAAACTTTATAAATAAGCATTATTTTCTATAGTTTTCAAACAGCTACGAAGTAACCATTCTCTGAGAAAAATTGATAATAGTATTGAGCCGAAAACGATAGCTCATAGTTTGTTTGAATATTCAAATAATCATTTAAAAATCTATCAGCCGAATTCGAATAATTTGTAAAAAAAACGTAGACTAAATAATAAATTTAGCCTTTGTGGATAATGTGACAATTGTGTGTAGGAAATATGGTTTTCCAATTTTTTATTTTTTCCTGTACTTAAGCTTTCTGCTCCAAATCCGCCAACGTTGTTTCCACATATTTGTATTAACTCTCTTAATTTTTCATTAAAAACTTTCATCCGAGCTTCTCGGCTTTTTTTGCAAAACTTGCTCCATCTTCCTATTTCACAAATCATCTAATTTTTTTCGCAAAATTCAGCAGCTACTAATTTTATTTAATTCTTCATAATCATCCAAGATGTAAAATGTATATATAAAGCCGACCATGTTGACAAAAATAAACAGGTTTCATGGAATGCTCTTGTTGAAAAGAGTAATCTAATTCGGTTTTAAAAAGTGATTATTGCAAAAATCTCGTTGCTTCGTGCAACAATCGACCTAGACTTTTGTTCTAATATTAACAAACTACTTAAAAAAGATCGTGTTGATCTTTTTGGAGTTGAATTTAATGCTTCAGACATTTCTTAATTTTTCAAGGAAAAGATTGTTTTGGTTCGCAATGCGATATGCGGACCCCGTTTGTCGTTTTGATGATCTTGTCTGTAGACTCAGATTATGCCTCTCGGAAATTATTGAGTGGATGATGGCGAATAGGCTTAAATTGAATCAGTCAAAATCTCATTTTTTAACCGGTTAGCAACCAGGCAGCAACTGGAAAAATGAACATTAAGTCTATCAAGCTTGGTGGCTCTGATATTGAATTTTGCTCATCTGCACGCAACCTGGGACTTGTTTTTGATAATAACATGTCTTTTAACGTTTATACTGGGACAGTTTCAAAAAAGTACTCTGAACAATTGAGTATGCTCACCGCATAAAACGATCTTTGAGCAAGCATACTCTTCAATATTTTTTTCATTCCTTTATCGACTCAAAAATAGACTATTGCAATAGTCTATATTTCGGCCTGTTAGGTGTAAATATGTCTAGACTGCAGTCGGTTCAAAATTGGGCTGCAAGGTTGGTTTCAGGTGGCCCAAAATACGATCACGTTAAGCCAAATTATTTTTGCTCTTCATTGGCTTCCGGTTTATGAAAGAGTTATTTTCAAGATATGTTTAACGGTTTTTAAATGTATTAAGAAATTTGCCCCTATATATCTTACTGACAGAGTCATTGCTAGAACAATGCTACTGATGAGTCAAATATTGCGCTCTGACAATGTTTAATGTTTGTACCTGACACAAACTTGCCTAGAGAACTTCGTGATCCTGCCTTGTCTGTGATTAAATTTTTTTTAAATATGAAACACCATCTTTTTGACCGAGCTTACCCGCACTAATGTCTCTTTCACTCCCTTCATTGCATTGCTTTAGTAAAGTACTACGCAATGTACTGCAATAATCGTTGGCGCCACTGACATTTTTGTAAAGGGCGCTTACAAGCACTCCAATAATAATACCGATAATTATAATATTTACAAAAACCCAGGTTTTTACAGAGTTAACTACGATGCAAATGGATGGTCGGAAATCATAAAGCAGCTTAAAACCAATCACAATGTATAAATTTTTTTTTTGTGTACAAATTCAATAGTCAATATTTCACTCAATTGTTCAATGTAAATAAAATATTAAATTTTAATAATCATTAGCGTAACCAATTACACGTATCTGCAGATTTTTCAATGAACGAAACTAGCTGTACCTTTATTTAAATGAAATCGTTTATGGTTTATACCAATGATTAGCTGAAAAATTTTAAATGTTAAATTTATATCAAAAACATCCCTACTAATATGTTTTAAAATTTCTAATAAAAGGTCTTCGACGTGTTGGATCGAGGCAGTTTGATAAATGATGTATTTGCGCTTTTAAGGTAAGAAATTATTCGAATTTAACAAACTTTTTTTAATGTTTAGAAAATTGAAATTTAATTTTGTTGAGTTTCATCAACATAATCAATCCTGTTGTTTTATTTATTTCGAAAGTTTTTTTTGTTCACATTTTAGCACGAACCTTGTGAACTTGAATACCGCTTTTAATCTTTCATTGTACTTGGAGAAGGAATTGAACTGTCATCCATGGAGGATGATGATGGGTAACATTTGGTATACTATCCAGAAGTTCTCAACACATCCTAAATATCATTTATATACGGTGATAATTATTGGATATTTTTAAACAAACTCATTACAGAGTATAAGTGAACCAACAGTAAAAATTAAGAAAAATTTATTTTAAAAATTAAGCAAAAAGAAAATTAAACATTATTATGTGGTTGATAATATGAAACTGTTAAATTTAGAATTTTATGAAAAAGTTGATGACACCAGTTTTGAAAAATCTTGGATTTAAAGAGGAAGGAGATTATGAAGCAAAGTGGGAGTTTTAAGAAATTTTTCATTTTCGTAAAAGAATTTTGGTATTTTAGTTTTAATTTAACTTTTTAATTTTCAACTTTTTTATTTTTAGTTTATTAAATATATTCAAACCTTTTATGCTTTATTATATTTTGTTGACAAAATTATTTAAAATAAATGTCTGTAAAAATTGCCAGGTTGATAAGACCACAACTGATGACACTTGCCGCTCACATGGGCTTTCCTGAGTACGTAGACTGGGTGCAGGAATCGTTCAAACAAGTCGTCAACGGTTCATCGAAGTCAGCAACCTATCAAGTTCTGATGTTTTGAAAAATTGAAACGTATATTGATAAGATGGAAACATTATGATTATTTGTGTGTGACTGTTATATAGCAGTTGTCAACTTTTTATTTATTTCTTCAAAGATTGAGTCCTAATCAAAGAGACATTGTTTACAGCTATGCGGTAAGATACGGAGGTGAAAAGGAATGGAACTATGTGATGAATCTGGCCCTGGCTGACGACGCATCGAGAATAAAATCTCTGTTAAAATCTCTTACGCTCAGCAAAAACCTGTCGAACATTGAAAAGTAAGTCTTTCGCAGCAGTTTTTATTTTTAAAAAGGCTAGAGACCATTCTTTCCCCAATTCCCTCAACAACAAAATTATTCGCATAAAAATACTTTGAATTATTTAATAGATTTTAATATGATGAAGAAATTTAAAATTATTATTAGTAAAAGTTACTTTACACCATTAAATATAACATAAGCATAAAGAAATAATGGGCGCGAAGAACATATGCCCATATCTAAATGAAATAAAATGTTTTTATAATATCATTATATATGATGACTTTTCAAAAAACAGAAATAAACACACACACACTCACTTACATACTTCTAAATAAAATAAAGATGTACGTTACACACACATACTATCACACACAAACCACATCCACACACACTTGTATAATACTTGCATGCATATACTAAAACATTACTGATAATGAATAATCTTAATCAAGCACACCTACCCAGACGTCTATACACACCGTAAACACATTTAAATACTTTCATGTTCATTAAAAATGTCACACAAAGTATAGCAATAACCAATAAATGTCAATAACTATATATTAACCTGACAATATACATATATTTAGTTCACACATACATCCAAACACTCATTTGCTCATACACATTATCGTCTGTACACAAATTCATCACACATACTTACACATAAAATTAATTAAATAGTAAATAAATATACCTAAATAGAAATTCTATAATTAAACAAAACATCACAGATACATATGTGTACACCCCATCACCTCATACATGCAATATGTATAGACCCAATCGTAATATGAAGTGTAACAAATAGATACATAATTAAATAAATAAATAAAAGAAAACTTCAGTGATATAACGGTATCATAATATAAATTGAAAAAAACAGTATTTTGTTAATTATAATAAATAACCACAAACAAAATAATGAAGTTAATGACAATCATTCTGCAACTGTTCAATAATAAATTAAACAAACATATAACGTCCAACAACATTTACTGTTTACCATTTATAACAATCACATTCAAATTTCCAAGGGATGTTAAACCAATGATTGTCCACATTCTTCTTAAATTCTGCAATGTTACAACAGCACACTACCTCTTCAGGAAGGTCATTCCACAATCTAACGACTCGATTTGTAAAATAATACTTTCTTAGATTTTTATTTAATGTTTTAACTTTGAGCTTTAATTTATGGCCTCTTGTTCTGTTATCATTCACCTTTTCAATGAAAGGATGACAAGCATCGGATTCACTCTTCAACATATTAAAAAGTAGAATCATATCTCCTCTATTTCTACGGTATGTCAATGTGGGCAGATCGAGATGTTTCAGTCTTTCTGCATACTTTAAATTGGAACAATTCTTTACCATTATTGTAGCCCTCTTCTGGACTCTTTCGATATCTTTTATTTCTTTTATGGTCCACGGTCTCCGGTCTGCATATTATAAGTTTGGAATTAAAATTGAAATTCCAAGTTTTACACCATTAAAAAAAAATAGAAACGTCAAATTAGGTTCAACAAGAATGTTAATCTATCCCTGCCATGTAAAAATACAAGTTTCATATTTTTCATTCAAAAATTCAACGTGATAAATTTTCAAATTGAGCATTTTTCAAGTGTATTTTGAATACTCAAACCATTTTATCTCTAAATTAATAGCTTTTTTCTATTCAAAGTTAAAAACGTTATTTAGGTTGATAGATTTGGCGCTGAACAAAAGCCTGGTACAGAATTGGGAATGTTACATCGTGTTGATAAATATTATTCTGAATTCTATTCATCAAGAATCGCTGTGGAAATTGATTACCAAAAATTGGACTCAAATTCACGAAAGGTATTTTTTATTATTTTTCTAAACATTTTATTATTAAATATTCTGTATTTTCTCTTTTAGTCTCGACATTGTATCTTTGAAAATATTTTTATAAAACCTCAGTATTCATCAATTTAGCTCTTGTCAAAAGTGAGAAACCAGCACCAGCTGCAATTTGTGATGTTAATTCAATTGATGATGATAACTTTAAGATTAAATTAAAACTTTTTTATTGAATTAAAATTATTTATTAATCATTATTTAATTGTCATAATCAACGTTTTGATTTTATTTTGGCACCCAGTTTCTAGCGTTCAAGTAGGTTAACTTGGATAACAACCGATCCAAAAATAAGTTACACGTTCTTAATGAATATATATAATTTAAAAAATAATGAGCAATTTTAATTGAAGCCACAAAGATTTAAGCAGCGCTCATTATAACATTGTTATTTATGAAATTATTTTCATGTTCGAAATATTTTGACAAGTTTCATAAAAAACAATTTCTCAGAAAAACTAATCTGCAAATTATTATCGGATAATTTCATATACGTTAAAAGATTTATCCAGAAAAAAAATCTTCCTCATAATTTTCATTTTTTGTTATCCATTTTAACTTTTGCGAATGAGTTGACGGTTGATTATTCATTTGCAATTGAAACTATTTGGCACATTGCAATCTTGCATAAGCTGAATAAAAGTATTAATATTCTATCTTAATAAAAACTTTTAATTTATTATTTGCATTCATGTTTGGAACTTTATCATTATAGTGCATTTAATTAGCATATGTCAAATATACAGCAATGTATCGGTAATACACACAACATATAAATAGATACTCGCAAATTCAACCTGGCGTGCACTTCTTTTATGATAGACTGGGATTGTTCGAATTTTGAACTTCCTTGCAGAAGCAGGCGCCCTTAATTATCATTATGTTATTTCTTTTCAGTGTGTAACTTGTTTATTAAGTACATCCACTTAAACGTTAAAATAATTTGTACTAAAACTGCCAGGCTCTCCTATGATTCAAATAAGCTGGAACACATATTAAAACATGCCACAGTCGCAAATTCCACCGAGAAAGAATACGCTGGAGTAAGTGAAAAACAAATTGATTCTCAAAAGAAATACAAATTATGAATAGTTTGTTCGAATATTACAACTAGAATGGCTGAACTGGAATAAGGCTCCTATGTTTTGATATATTTATGTATTTCTTTTTTATGTGTATAATCGTATCTAACCATGTAGATGCTCGTATACACCAGTCGACAAATAGAGCTACGGCTCCATTCGGATTTGTATCTGAAAAAGTCAAACCCGATCAGAGGTGTTTAAATCCGTTTAAAAAACTTGACATCTTTTTTGCTCAACACTCAATTTTTATCAAGTTTTGCTATTAAGAACCAGAGGTTTTATGCAAAATTTGTCATAATTTAGTTGCTGTGGGAGAGGCTTAAATTGTTTTCAGTCTAAATGTTCTCAAATTTATGAAAGAACTTTAATCATTTTAGTCTTAATCCTAGAAAGATTGTTCTATGTGTGAGGTTTCAATCCCATCCTTTGCAATCCATTGCCTACGCCTCTTAATCCGAAATAATCCTAATGGCGATGCGATTGGTTTTAACGTTTAAGAAAATTTAAAACCCTCAAATTTTTAATATAACCAACACAGCTAAAAATTTTCTTGGACGAGAACATGAGTAAGGCTGATACACGACACAAAATGGAAGTTTTGGACTTTTTCCAGATAAACATGAAGTGGAAGAACAAGTTGGAAGAAGAACTTGTCCAATGGCTCGAGGATCAGTAAATGATGGATAGATGGTAAGGTGGATTGAGAGTCATTTTTGCTACTTTTTAGAGTTTCGCCATTTACACTATTAATACTGCTATCAATGACATAATAAACAAAATTAAAGAAAAAATAATTTTTAAAACAATTTTTATTCACTAATAACACAGAATACTCCTTGCCATCTACAGAAACATTGATATAATTTGTTTTTTTAAAGACTTCAAATTTAAAATTTCCAAACTTTAATATGTTTTGTTGATAAATTTGTGTAATAAAAAATTCATCAATTCAAACGGTTTTGTTTGTTGATTTGTTACTTTATGATATAAAACCGTACATTTTGAAATACATTCGCAAATAATATTTTTCATTTTGGAGAGTGCAGTAAACAATCATCTTATATCGATAATATATTTTTTATTAAAGTCTCTTTTCAATATTATAAAAAGTCCGCGTCACGTAAACAAAAAAACACCAGCTGTTAAGAAACAATTATTTTATAGCAATCTATGATTCTAATCAAAATCAATAAATATTTATCAAGTGTGGTTTTTTCATCTGTTAAAAAAACACAAAATCATTGGACTGAAAATTTTTGAGAAACTGTTTTGTGGAAATCGTTAGCAAACAACCTAATGCACAATTTAAACTTCATATTTCACATCAAACTATTCTTTTTTAGCACATAATTTTTTCCTAAATGTCCAACGTCTTAAGTTTGATTTAATGAAAAATAAGAATTATCTAGTTTCATTTTGTACACTTTGTCTTGAGAATACAAGTGGAATTGGTTATTGAAATTAGCTGACAATATTTATTAATATGTTCCTTTGAAGGTTATCAAAATTTAGTTCGAATTTGATTTCCGCATTTTAAATTTTGTTTTGTAAGAAACATAAAGAAATAAATTCCACAATAATTCCAGCACTTCGATAACAGTTAAAAAAGCCGAACCTAAAAGAAGTCCCAAAGCTCCACCAATGTCAATCAAGAGCGCTATCTCAGAATAAGTAGCTATATCTGTAAACTTTGTGAAATGCATGCTACTGGAAAACACTTTTAAATTTAAGAAATCGTTTGTAAATAAGGGATGCTGCGAATGTTTTTTCAACCATATTTTGCTAATATTGGAAAGTTTCGATTCTGTGACTGAGGCATGGTAGTAAATTTCATTGCACATTGGAGGACAAAAGAAACAATGAACGTCGCCAAATTTTCCATCTCTGTAATTTTTTTTTATGTCATTGACGAGCTCTGAAAACAGCATGGTTGTGAATATAAGCAACTATAACAATGATACAAATAGGTTCATCATTAAACAACCTTCTATGTAGATGGGTCTGCAGTTGCAGTTGTCGATGATTGTCCTGGCTAGACACGCTTGCTCGCATTTGACTTGCTGGTAGTTTAATTGATCGATGCAGTCTCCGTGCGGATGTTTCAAACGAGTCATCTGTGTGGTGAATGACGTCAAAAGACTAAAATTTATTAAAGGAGTTTGTAGTAATTTGAAACTTTAAAAAAGAACGATACTGAAAAAAGTTTTTTCAACATTAGTAACAGATACAGCAATATCGGCTTCTTCCCCAAAGTTCACTCTGAGACTACGTTGCTGCATTAGAAGCGGCTCATTTTGGTCGTGAATCAAAACATGAAATTCAGTTCACAGTCTGTAATATTAATTTTGCGTAAACTAAAGATATTATCACTTGAAAACAGTACAAAAAATGAACTTAAACATGGAGTATCATAGCCATATATTTGCTGTGGCGAGTGCTTCGAGGTTATTTTGATTTCCTTCAAGCAATTCAACCCATATTTATTAATTTTTTACATGAAAAAACAGCGTTTTTTTTAATTTTCAGTTATGTGGTAGGCAATAGACAAATTACAAAAACAACTTCATAGAAACATTCATCACAGAGTCTAGTCTCTAGTCTAGTTTAGTCTCACATGCATCCGATGCTAAGTCTATTATTTAAAAAAATTATCTTTACTTTGTATCCGGACGAATAATCTTTTAGAATGAAAAAGTCAGATTGGTTTGCGTGTAAAACTATTTGAAAACCCATTGTAGCTCCAGGTCCATTTAGTAACAGGCTAACATTTTCTGAAGTTGGAAAATTAATTTTTAAACAATAACTGAGTAGGTTTTTTGCATAGATCAACTGAGATACAAATATCAAATTAGTCGTTTTGCGATATGAAATAAATTTAAAAGTTAAACAAAAAAATTAAAAATATCGAAGCAATTCATCGAACTTGAATTAAATGCAAGACTTTGCCCTACACTTGTGAACACAGTGTCAATGCCCTCTATTGGGAATTTGCTGGCATTCCAGTACATCTACGTTGAATTTACTAATATTTTTAAAAATAAATGTTTTCATGAATTGATGATTATAACTAAACTTATATTATTTCAGTTAATGAAATAAATATGGAGTTGTGATGTATATGTATGCAGATGGTGCAAATTATGAACTCAGATAGGGATAGTGTGGTATTGCAGAAGGGATTGAATGATTTGAATGAGTGGTGTTTGCAGAATGATGTTAAATTGAATAAAGAAAAATGTGTTGTGATGAAGTTTGGTTGTTCTGTATCGGATAATAATTATGATTATAACATAAGCTCGCACCCATTACTTTTTGTCGCCTCTTTTTCATTTAAGCTGCAAAAGCGGTAGTGGCGTTACATTTCATTGTAGTATCAGTAGCAATAGCAGCGATCCTTTTCACGAGTAGCCTTAGCAGCCCTGGTTATTATCATTTTAATTCACTCATTTCAAGGTGTCAACATCATACATAGATCAGTATCAAAGGTTAAAACTAAAAAAAATAACATATTTATTCCAGCTTCCAATATTCACGCTGTTGAATAGTTGAAACATTTCATGAAAGTATAAACGGATGATGCCTACATTTTTATTTTCTCAAACATCTAATGACTCGCCAAATATCTACTTGAGTTAGTGCAATGAGACTGAAAATAATGAAAGATTATAAATACTTCATGTTTAAAAATGTTCACCGTAATACTAATATTTTAAAACTAAAACTTTGTAGATGACTTTTTGATTGGTTTCAAGTTTTAGAACACATTAAGAATGAATTTGAGTTTTATTAGAACTAATTTTGATTTAAATAAAATATTGTAAAAACAACCACAAAGATCACAAACCCAATAATTGATATGTCATCAAAGGACTTTATTAACTCTGCTTTCACATAAACTCCAACAGCTTCGGCAACGGTGTATGTTGTTTCCATATTTTTGTGACTTTTAATTTCTTGAAAAAATTCTTTTTGTTTCACCACAACTGGTTGATGATGGCAAGGATTTTCCTTCTGCGATGGTAAAAATATCATCAAAGCAGCGACAATGTTATTATTTAATACTAGTGCCTTACAATTCTTTTTAATATTCCTATTCTATGTTACAAATTTATAAATCTACATTTTATTATTGTCACAACTGTAAAATTTCATCTGTGGATAATTTTATAAATCTCACTCTTACCTTTTGCAATGCCATCTTCATCATCCTGATTAACAAAGAAGATTTTTTCAAAATTTGATTGGTTTAATGCAGCATGTGTTAAACATGAGTTAGCCTGAGACGACGGGCTACTACGTTCCAGTCGATAAGAACTTTCTCTAATTTCTTCAGACATGAATTTTGTATTTAGATGAAACATTAAAAAATCAAGTAGCATAAAAAGCCATAGAATATAAACAGTGGGAACGGAGATCGGCTCAGAGTATCAACTGAATGATTGTTGGTTTAATCAAAGGGCTTTTAAAGCATCGTTACCTTTTTTGGCTTGATTAATGCCACTAATGTAAGCATGATCAATGATGCTAATTGCTCGTTTTGTTTGCATTTAAGCAAAAGCATTGAGCCGCTGTTCCATTTGTTTATATCATTTTGATTTTTAAAGTACAAAAATGTAGAAGTAACAAAATGAAAAAAAAACTGCTAACTTTATTATTTCACCATTATTATTAAAGATTTGAAAATTTATTTTATTGGGATGGAAAAATTTCAATGTATGCAAATTTCTGACTTTTCAAATAATTTTAAACGAATTTTGATTCTGACTAGATCACACCGAACACGCACTTATCAAAGTTTGGAAAAGTTTTTAACTAAAAAAAAATAAAAAACTTTTCACATTACAAAAGCATAAAATTTTATTTGCGGATTATTTTTTGTGATTCAATTATTTCAGGCTGTGGTGAAACTTAACTTTCTGCAAGATCAAACTATTCCAACTATCAGATTATCTATATGAAATTTGTCTAGATACCCAGGTCTGTATGCCGTTAAACACGTTTAAACATGTTCAAATTATAAAACATTAAGTTTTAGTAAAAATGTAACAGTTTGAAAGGCATTTTTTGTTCAGTTAGAACTGCAACTATGATTTGATTGAATCTCATTTTAGATCACGTCTGTTGCCCACATGTTGAAAGATGTAGTGAGACCTGAAAACATTAAAAAAGCATTGAACAACTGCCTAACAAATCACCAATATGGTTATATTGACAAATTCGATTTGTGGGAATCGTTCACTCAGCAGGTTACAAATTTGGTATCTTCACTGGTTTTTTTACTTATGTGCATGTAACTCGGTTTACAAACGAATTCTGAATTCTTCTGTGAAACGTTTGCAAATGTTTTTATTTTCTGACTTTTTCAAATAAAGCTTATGATTGTGTTCAATGCAGACTTTGAAGACTTGTTCAAATCCAACGTTAGCATGTTACAAAAATAAATTAAACCATCATAACAAATTGTAGACTGTAGGAACAAACTTTGTCAACGTCATGCGAATGATGGACAGCTGGACGTTACAAGGTGGTCTGTCAGTTGTGACCATCAGCATGAACGGACGCATGGTGACCTTCCAACAAGAAAGATTCCTAATCTCTGATAACTTAAGTCTTCTTAGTTCTAAGTAAGATTTATAGAAGGTTTAATTGAACGTTTTTTAATTGTAAAACAGATTATAAAGCAGAAAACAATCGTAATTTTTCGATAATAACTGTGAGAAACAAAAATATTAAAATTGTTTTCATTGAGACATGGCACATCCCATTGACATTTGTCGCTAGCAGGCATTCAGTTGGTTGTCGCCTAGTTTACATGAAAACAAAAATATGTGAGCATCGTATTGATAATTTAACAATTTCTGACAATTATTGTTAGCTAGCTATTAGTTGTTAATGATTTGATAGGATATCATATACAAATTTACTGCTGTTGTTTTCAAACGACCTTTTTGGCGAACAAGGCCTCCGCGGGTGGGCTGCATAAAAATGATAAGAATGTTGTCGGTGCTTCCAAGTTTGATAACGTTTCTCAGATTTCGACTGAATTGTATTGCCTAGTTTAAGTTGGCTATTGATGTATAAAATAACGTTGTTAATGTCTAATATTGTAAATGGTGTAGCAGTTAAATATTTAAATGATAATGAAGATGTCATCTTCCAGAACATAAAAAAGTGATGACTTTAATCTGCCTAAGGATCTCATTGGTAGATAGGTTTACGGGATTTCAAATAGTAGGCAGACAGGTTTACATTATGTTAAGTAATGCTGCTAAAACTGTTGCCCTTCTTGCAATATGTTTTGTTAAAACTTATTTTTTACAGTTTTTTTCTAAAAAGCAGAAGCAGTCCAAATTGACATCAATAAACCAAAATTTTCTGTCAGAAGCATTAACATCAAACACACATTGCATGTAAATACACGTGAAAAAACGCAACACACACATTCCATGTGATGAGCTGGATTTCTTTGCAATTGAACCAGGTCCCTGCAAGAGCATTGCCAAGCACTTACTGTTACACCATCGCGCCAATATCAAATTTTTATCACGTTATATTTTAAATATTATTTTCATTGTTTCAATTATTTTTAGTGATCACAGCTAAATAATGTTTAAAATATTTTCTCATTTAGGGAAACTTTTTTTTACCAGTTTTCAATGTTTTCATAAAACGTCGGCAAAATCAAAAAAATGATTATAGCAGATATATAAAAACCTATATGCCTTATTTCGAGAATTATTTCTGTACAACGAGCTTTGTATTAGTATGTTAAGTTTGTATGTATAGTCTTCTTTATTATGCAACTCTTACATACTTTGTGTGTGTATAATATTGTGATAAATTTATAGATATAGATATTTATGTATCTATATATATGTATATATATATTTATTTATTTATTGATGTATATATATGCAGAATTGTATAAATTTTACCAAATTGTTGGCATTAATCTTTCGAAAATCTGCCTTTTCACTTTTCCTTACTAGAATTTTCTTAAATGCTTCAATTTATCAAAAATAAAATTATTATTCAAGTTCATGATGAGAAATCAGAACATCACTATCCACCAGTCTCTATGTGTCGTTGAAAAGCTCGCAGTTCAGAGAAGAACTCTGAACTCTCAAAAATGTGCGATATTTGAAAACAAACCTTTCCAATGAAAAAGAATGAACTTAGAAAAATAAACAAAACTCAACAGAAATGATGCATAAACAATTTATACCTTCACAGAAAAAATAACAACCAATCCAAAATAATAGTTTAAAAGTAGGAATATTATTAGCGTATTGTGTATAATTATTATGTATAATATTCATCATAGTTTCGATGTCTTGTATTAATTAGACTATCATAATAACCACTTAATATTCAATATTGATGTCCAAATATCGACCATAGTTGTTTATTTTCCTCTTTACGTTTTTCATCTTCCTCTCTACGTCTCTTATCTTCCTCTCTACGTTTTTTATCTTCCATTGTACGTCTTTTTCCTCTTTCTAGCCAATTTTCAAGTAGAAATATCTCGTTAATCTGAAGTTCACTTTCGTCACTAACAGTGAGCTTATGCCCATCTCGGCTATCTGGTGCAGTTTCATCGACAGGTAGAGAATCGGCGGAGTTTGAAGTTAGGATGACGAAGATGATGAGAAAGGTGAAATGAAAGGCAAAGAAAGGGGATTCACTCTTTGGAAATAATATCTTGTTGAAGTTTGTAAGTGTACGTTGTTTCTGCTGTTGCCGTTTATTTTTTGACCTGAAAAATTAATTGTTAAAATTTTTTTTGTAAAACAATATAAATAAAATAAAATTATATATTTAGAAATACCTATTCATAAAAAAGTTATTATTGCTGCTAAGAACGGATATTTCAAATATTTAAACACCGTCATTCATTACATGTTTTGTTAAATGATCTGAAAATCAATCTTATTAATTTATTAGAAAATTTTGTTTTTTATGGTTGAAAATTACATAATAATTTGAATTAAAATTAAATAAACAGTTACTTAAGAAAACCTGGACGTCGGTGAGCTCTCGAATGGCAGATGTGTAACATTTCATAACCTGAAACAGAGGACATTTGCATATATGCCTCATCAGATTTATCATATTAATATTTAAAAAATTTTAATATCTCATTATGTTTCTCTCCCGCGCGCACACACACGCACACACACACTTACATACAAGTACACACGCACTCACGCACACACCTACGAGAAAGAGGGTCAGGAAATTTGTGGCACTTTGTGGCGAGGGGGTGGGGACTTGCGTGACATCCCGTCCACACTTTTTCAATTCCATCGTGATTGATGGATGACAAATTTTTTGAATCAAAAACATTTTGGTTTTTTTTCGTACAAAGATGAACATACGCGTCAAATAAATTTGCATCTTTGATTTTAATATTTTTTATGGAGTCCTGTTCGTGTTTATTTAAATTCAACATACAGAATGTAGTTGGTTTTAACTTGAATTATATGGGGGTGGTCTAAAATTTTGTGACCGTTTGTGGCAGGGAGGAGAGAAAATCAACGGCTCCGTAGGTTTCTTGTGATAAATGAAAATGTTTCTCTTAAGAGAACTTATAAAACAATTATTGCGTACAACTTGCTGGTTCAGCTTTCTACATTTGCAGGAAAATTAATAATAAATTCATTGTAAGAATGTATAAGTCCATGTCGATGAATGCATCACTAAAAGATCTTCCAACGGCGTTTTGAACATGGTTGGAGTACGAAGGTGGGTTTGGTCATCTGAATACTTAAATACGTGCATACGGGGGTGAAGGTTAGTTTATACTGGATGTTGGACTGTTAACGACACATTTTGCATTTTGTTCATAATCTTCAATCTGCAAAGGTCATCATTTTAGAAAAAATCATTTTAGATCTTTTGGATACATATGCAGTTTTTTAAATTTCTTTCAAATATTTTTTTAAGGTTTCAACAAACACATACAACTCATATGAATTTGAATATATGCATAGATTCATGCATTACACACATGTTGCATGTGACAGACTGACATTTTTCACCACCACCACCATCACCACCTTTCTCATGCTCATCATTATCATAAACATTATGATCGTCGTCACAAACGACATCAACATCAGCAGCAGCTGCTGCAAAGACCCATCAACTCTTCAATTGCACCCCCGTCAACCAACATTCAAATTCCTTTCGCATTCGAATCTGGTTCTTCCTACAACAACAGTCTCAGGCATAAACATGTTGAGCGCGGTTTCATGTCTTCCGAAACGGGAAGCAAGTTATTAATTTTTATACAACTGCCATGTGACTCGCTCCACAAACATTGGAACTCATCGTTGCCGTTTGATTATAAGTAGCTACGGAATTTTAATCACAGAGATTTGGCAAAATCTTTCAATATATCCTTGGTATTGACGGTTGCCAGGTTAGATTTCCATTCACGCAAATATTATGCGCACTGACATAGGCCCGATACTCGGTTGAACTCTCACACGTCTTCTCAACAAATAAGTAAGTTCATTCAGTTTTTTTTATATTTTTAACACAAGATATACAAAACAAAAAAAAACATCTAGAAATCTAAAATCCTTTCAAAAATGACATTATTCTTTTAAAATATATCATGAAATCAAAATGTCGAAATCGACTCGGAGTTGGTTGGAGATTTTTTTGAAGTCTGACTTCTTCATCCGACTCCAACTCCGGAATTCTGATAGAGTTTAAAATTATAGATTATTTAATATGATTAATTAAAAATATATTTTATTTAGTTGTGAAAATTTTTTTAAGATCGTGTTTTTTAGGTAATAAATAAGTATTACCTAAATATGTTTAGCAATGTGCAATCATCTTTCATACTGAAAGTAATTCAATTCAATTTTATTTCAATTAATCCAAAAAATGAAAATGATTCGAAACCTAAAAAGAAATTAAATTTATGTGAACCAGGCCACCATCTGTCATAGTTGTATACATAGATTGAGCAACAAATTTAAACATATAGATAACAGAATCAATTAGCAATCGCAAATAATTAAAGAACAAAAATCAAGTTATTACAAGACAAATAAACAAGGAACCTTTTTTGATTAGGTATTTCTTTAGTTTGTTTTTAAAAAGGTGCAAGGTATCAATGTTTCGTATTTCTAACGTTATTGTTTCCCATATTACAGGGCCTGTTGTTTCAAACTCCTGCTAAGTAATGTTATTACCCTTGGTGATGGCGTGTAAAGTAGTGGCGAGTACATCCCTGTCGTACCGTGTTTCCAAAAGTGAAAAAACCAAAGAAGGATGCCGTTAGCGGTTAGTTGCTGGTGTAGAAACTTAAAAATTTTTAATATGTAAACTCTTCATATTTAAAATTTTTAATTCCGGATAATAACTTAATATATAAAAACGTAAATGTAGATTTTGTAAAATTCTAGTAAAACGATTCTGACTCCGAGATACGAAGGTAATGTTCGCGACGGTTTCGGCTACGGTGAAGCATATCTAACAGGCGGAACCAATCATGTCAAATTGGCTGAACAGTTTTAACTAATATATCTTTGTTTAATGTTATTAAAAATTAATTTTGTGGTAAACTCTTAGCACTCCACGCTTATGTTGTTTACATAGAATAATGTTAAAGACTTTTAAATTTGACTCCGCCCTTCATTAATATTCATGACCAACCGAAGCGTTTTATTTTTTTGCAATTTGTAAATTTTTTAACCGAAGCGCTTCATTTTTTTCTATTTGTAATTTTTAATGATATTCTAATATCATCATTTTTAAAAAGTGTTATAAACATGAGAACTATTATTTAAAATGCACACATAAATGGATTTTTGGCGTTATTTTAACTTTCTCGTTACCGGTGACGCGAATTTAGAAATGTATGGGTGACGCGTTTAATTCAATATTTGGGGATGTGCACGAAACGGGAGATTGTTTAGTTTTATATGATATTTTAGAAGATGAAAATGTCTATCAGAATATACAAGTATTTTTGAAATGGACACATAAATGGATTTTTGGCGATTTGTTAACTTTCTCGTTACCGTTGATATATTAAAATATAACGATTTGATGATGGAGTCATATAGTAACACACACAGACAAGCACACATATTTACACAGTAATGCATACAGGTACATTGTTCGTGTGTTAAGACGAAGCAATTACTTTAAGACCCATGATTGTTATATCAATACTGTCGATAAAACCATGGCCTATTTTCGTCAACTAAGATTTCTAAGATTTTGTCAACTTATAGCACCAGGCTACCCAAGCGCGGCTATCAGCTCCTCTTCTGGGGTTTCAGTGAACCTGCCATTATGAAATATAATCTCAAATGCAATGGAATTCATGTTAAAATATATAATGAATACCTCGTTTTTTGTTTCTAATTATATACATCTTTTCTTGCTACAGGAAAGTTTGATTGATGTAGGAAATTTGTTACAAGTGTTGAGTTTGCACTGGCATCCAACATATTTTTAGCCTGCTCCAAAGCAGCTCCTACAGGGCGTCGGTTATTTGCATATAGTGCAAATACAGATGTACCAACATCATGGATGTGCTCCAAACACATCTTCTTAATAATAAACTCCTAAAATGTTTAAGCAGCCATTACAAATATTGCTATAACAATTTACCATTTCATTATTGAATATTTCAATTTTTTAAATATTATCACTATTAATAAACAAAATTTAATTATCATTAGTCATTAAAAATTTCAATTACATTTTTAAGTATTATTATCAATATCAACATACAACAATAAACAAAATTTAATTATCACTAATCATTATTAAATATTTCAATTTAAATTTTAAATTATCACAATCAATTTAATTTTTAAAATATTATCACAATCAATAATCAACAATAAACAAAATTTAATTATTGTAAAAAATACTTTTACTATCTTCCGATTTTTGCAGTATACCACATAAACTGCTGCAGTGCAACCACACAACAAGAATGCCTGGTTAGGTCGTGTCCCAGTTTTTTTCAAATTTGCAGACGGCTTTACATTTCCATAGTGCTTACAGACCCACCTAACCCTAGTAACCATTGTCGAATATACAAAAATTGGCATTATTTAAAAATTTTAAATATTAAATATTCATAATAATTGAAATTAAAGCTTGAAAATATTTTAAATATATAAAAACAACCTCTGACGGTATTGCATATCTGGATCAAGATCAACAATTTTGGTGCTTTCCAGAAGACATTTCTTGTTAAAATTTTTAACGTTTTCTTTTGTGTCACGCTTCATTGAATGGTAGTTTTTTTTAAATTTTTGTCACTTCAACCGCTTTTTCAACATTCACAAATCTATCTCCCAACTTTAACGACTCGGAACTTATTTTCTCAAATTAGTGATGAAATAACAAATTTAATTTTATTAAATTAAATCAAACAAAACAATCAAAATCAAACGAAACTAACCGCTCACAACTGAAGGAAGAAGGAAAATGAACTCTTGCCAAAGATAATAAATATTAGTATTACGATGCGCAGATAAAAATTTATTTAATAAAAATTTATTTAAAAAAAATGTTTTTTCAATTGTAAGTAACGGAAATGTTTACAAATACTTGTTAAAATAATATTCGGCATAAAAAATGTTTTGAACGTATTTTTTCGTTTGCACGATAAACTGCAATAATCTTAATAAAATTTACTAATAAAGCATGCTGTGTTTCAATGTCCAGACAAAAAATATTAATATTTTCATCATCGAATTGACTGTTTTCATCTACAGCATTTAAGTTTATGTTTTCTTTTGGATTTATTATATTTTCTAAAAATTCTTTTTCTGTATAATCTTTATACTCATTCTGATTTAAATATTTATCTCTCACCTCCATCATTGTTTATTATTTAATGACTGCTTTTTAATTATTCTTACCTTTGAGACTCAATCCCCCACTACTACTTGAGAAAGCCATATTTCAGGATTTCGCATTTTATCTGTGTCCTCTCTGTTAATACAAACCCGAAAAGCAGTTGATTGATCAGGATTTTCATCTTTGTCAATAATGCGCTTTTCGGTTGTTGTTAATATCTTCCGAGAAACGCAAGGAAAGGTGCGTGTGTACAAGATATGATTGGGTAATTAATTGAATGTTGAATCGAGTGAAGGATTTTAACGTTGATTGCTCTACTTTATACAGCGCCAGATCAAATTAACAATTAAAATACGCACGATGAACGATAACGCGTATAATGCTTTATATTTGGGAGAGCATCTCCATCATCATTTTTATCTCTGAAATCTCTAAAACAGCGATTAAATGATCTTGAAAACCGTCGTCGTCACTCGTTAAATCGTGACAATATGATGTCACGATCATAATGTCATAATCATCGGTGCATAATCTGAAAACAGTTCGCCCATATTGTAATCATCATATTCATCATCATCCGGGTATTATTTAGCCATAGTTATGACAATATAATGAAAATTCTTAATAAAAAATTCAAAGGTCTAATTACAAAATGCAAAGATCAATTAACAGTGTCATTGGAAACTGTTTGAGCTGTTGGTTTGAGAAAAATGCACATTTTCCCATCAATTTTGTTCACTTCAGGATTTAATTTTTCGAGTAAGTCTGCGAAGCATGCCTCGAGTTGATTCTTGAGAATTTATTTATTTTGTTATGTTTGGAATGTAGCTTCTTCCAAAGAGGCCTCACTGTTTGATGCGAAGGTTTGCTTTGCAATTTGAGAGGAAAAAGAATCCATCATGGCCTCCTTCGCAAGCAAACTTGTGGCGGAAGGATCCATTTTTTTGTTTTTTATTTGTAACGTCAATTGTTGAGACATCTGATTTTGGCTGCATAGAAACTGATGCTGGTTTTCCATAATTCTGTAACTGATCGTTATCCTCATCAATGTCAGAGCTGGATGACAATGATTTGGCGTCTGATTCTTTGCTAGCTTTTCTATTTTTTTGTCTCGTCATTTTTTATGATATCGTCATTTTTATTGTCATTATCTTTTATGTTTTCCCCATCATCTTCATCATCGTCTGAATTAATAAGTTTTCTAAGAGCCTCCTCTACGACATTTGCATCTTTGTACGTGTCAATATGTTATGTTAATATGTTAATAACTCAAATTAAAAATTTCACTTGTAACAATTTAACGCTAAATAATGAAACGCAACCAACTTAACGCAACGAAATTAACGCAAATCACAACTATAACGTCAATAAATCGAATTCACAACGTTACTTTCTAAGAGACAACACCAAAGTCCATTCACTTGAAAATCTGCTTTCAACTCGTTCAACACACATTCCAAAACAACAACTGTACAGCTTTCTACTACATTCACAGCTAGACTTTCCATATAACATTCGTATATGCACTAGTACTAGAATCAAATATACAGATCGTTTATCGCCATTCAATCTTATATTTCACGCGTATATAAAAATTGCATCAGTCCTGACAGTAATTATTATTTGACAGATAATAATAACACCTAAGTTGTTCGATTAAATTATTTCATATGAATGCATCACAATACTGTAAAACTAATGTCAAAATTCATATATTCAAGTATGTAAATTCATATGTTCAAGTATATAAAATCAAAAAAAATACGATTTCAATTTTTATATTTATGTGGAGGAGGAGCTTTCTTTGGCATTTTAAAAGCTGCTTTTGTCATGAGTTTGTTCTTTGGTTCGTTGGATGTTGCAGAATGTGGAGCTTCTCTTTTCTTTCTTCTATCGGGCTCATGTTCGTCACCGCTAGAGTCAGAGAGATAGCTTGCTAATGGAGAGTCATCATCATCAAAACTTTCCTGCTTTCGTTTCGTTCCTCAGTTCACTTTGTTTTCACCAACGTATTTCTCTGATGCTGTCGTTTTTTTCCCGCTTCCATTAGATCGGCGTTACAGCCTAGTTTGTCCTTTTCATATTCAGTGACTTTGTTCTTTATGTAGTGACCAAAAAATTTACTCAAATCCATCTCGTCATCACTGGCTGTATCATCATAATGTGAGTCATCATCTGAAACCTCATCAACACACACACACACACACACACACACACACACACACACACACATATATATATATATATATATATATATATATATATATATATATATATATATATATATATATATATATATATATTATTATTATTATTGAAACATGTATAAGCGCTAATTAAAATCAAAAAGTTCTCAAAAGCGCTATCTATAATCAAACAAAGTCAAAAAAGAAAAAAGTACAGTCAATGGCGGTAGTAACAAACAAATAACTTAACAACAAAATCAAAGTGAAAATAAGTAAGTTTTGAGTTTCTTTTTAAAATCATCAAGTTTCAAATCTTTAGTTCTAAAAGATCTCGGTAAGCTGTTCCAAACCATTGGTCCAGATACTGCAAAATCTCTTGATGCTATCTGCAGATTGACATCAGGTACAACCAGCAAAATGCCATAATCTGATCTAAGGTTCATACCACTCATCATTATAGACTTTTATTTTATCTATCAAATAACTTGGTAACAAGCCACGCACAGTTTTATACATTAAAATACATATTTTATATTTAATTTTTTTCTTTATAGTAAGCCAATGAAGGCTCTTAAGAATTGGAGTAACATGGTTAAATTTGAGACCTCCGACAATCAATTTGGCTGCTCTATTCTGAATAGATTGAATTGCAGAAATAGACCTATCTGGCAAACCGTAAAACAGACCATTGCAATAGTCCAATCGTGAATGAACCAATGCATGCACCAAGGTATGAATAGCAGATTTATCTAATGACTTACGGAGTTTATAGAGTTCTCGAATCTGTCCGGAGCAAGAATTTGTTATCGTCTTTATATGATCATGCATCGATAATCTAGAATGAAGAATGAAACCCAGATTAGTTGCTTTGTCACTAAATTCTATTTTAACATCTCCTATTTTCACTGAATCGATATTAAGTTTCATCAGCTGCTGCCATGTACCTATTGGAACAAATTTTGACTTCTGCTGATTTAATCTAAGACCATTGTTTGACATCCAATTATCTATGTTATTTAGGCAGGTTACAAGTTTGTTGATTTCAGATTGCAGTAATTCTGGCTTATTACTAACTATAATCTGAATATCATCAGCATAAGCATGATATTTAAAACCGAAATTACCAATTACTTTAAAAACTTTAGCGGTATACATGATAAAAAAGAATAGGCCCAAGCACTGAACCTTGTGGCACTCCTGATGTCAAAACCGTTTCATTAGATAACACATTATTGAAGACTACTTGTTGCTTTCTGTCAAACAGATATGATCTGAACCACTTGATAACAGTACCGGAAATACCATAATCATGAACCAATTTTTCCAAGAGAATCTGATGGTCTACACAATCAAATGCTCCACTCATATCTAAAAACGCGACTAGAGTCACATGTTGTTTGTCCAAAGCAGCAAACAACTCAGAAAACACATAAAGCAGTGCAGTTTCCGCTGAATGATAGCGGCGATATCCAGACTGGTGAACTGGTAGCAGGTTGTTTACATTCAAATGATTCAAGAGCTGTTTCATTTCATTTAGTTGAGCAACAAATTCATTTTTAGACGCATCCATTGACTTAGGCAAAGAACTAACATCTTGAGACAAATCAACACAGCGTTGACAAAACCATTTTAAACCTTTAACACTTTTCAAAATTTCAAGAATATCATCGTTAGTTTCACATTTATTGTGAACAAAAGTCTTGCAACAAGTGCATGACAACAAATCTTTACTTGGAACTTTTATTGTACACTTCGTACAACAGTAGCGACTACCGGACGACATTATCGAATTTATTATTATAATTAATTACGCTTACTATCAGGGAAATTCCTATTACGTGACAGCAATTTACAAACAATATATTATCAAATTACACTAAAATAATGAATTTTACAAACTAAATTTTATATAAAATTATTCAAAAATCTAATTATGTTAATCTATCCAAAAAAATATCAATAAACGATTACTTTTAACGACGAAAACACCAAAATTAACTGACGAAACGACAATATCAACCGTCCATACGACTGTTTAAAACGATGTGTATATATATATATATATATATATATATATATTGTCAGAATTCAGTTAGGCAGCTTCGAGTAATCAGTGCCTATTCTGGTATCTAAGAGACTTAATTCGTGATTCTATGCTCATTGGCATAGTTTCAGAAACGTCTTAAGTTCTCAAAAGTGGATTTGGTACGAGACTCTACGCTCATTGGCATAGTTTTGCACGCGTACTAAAGTCACACAATTTGTTTCCAGTGTTGTTCTGACTCTTGTTGTTTTGTGTTGGTTGTGCGAAAGCCGACCAGACTCGACGGCCCAGTGAAAACAGGCCAGGGTTGTGCGAAAGCCGACCGACTGACAGACAGGCCAAGTGAAAACAGGCCCTTGGTTGTGCGAAAGCCGACCAGACTCGACGGCCCAGTGAAAACAGGCCAGGGTTGTGCGAAAGCCAACCGACTGACTGACAGGCCCAGTGAAAATAGGCCCTTGGTTGTGCGAAAGCCAACCAGACTTGACAGCCCAGTGAAAACAGGCCAGGGTTGTGCGAAAGCCGACCGACTGACTGACAAGCCCAGTGAAAACAGGCCTTGGATTCTGTGAAAACGAATCCGCCTCGTTGTTTTGTTTTTTTTGTGCTATTTATGGACCTAGGGTTCTTTGCTGGATTCTATACTCATTGGTATAGTTTCGCACGCAGCTTGGAATTTCCATAGGCTCCGATTTTTGTAATTTTTCTGCATTCATTTTATTTATTTCTCGGAGTTGTATCGACACCATCATCGGTCACACACGTCGAGGTTGTACGATTAAACGGCAAGAAACATATCCCAAGTCGAAGACCCAACAAGAAGAAGTTCTAATTCCTGTATCCCAGTTTGTTCATTGACATTATTTTTTTTCCATTATTCTAGAGTTCATTTAGTTCAATTCCTTTTCATTTACTTCCATCGATTAATAAAATTGTTATCGAATATTTTTATGCGTTCGTGTGTTACTCAGTAAAATCATATAATTCGAAAAAGCCCAGTGCCACACAGGACTGGTCGAACTCACGATAAAAATATACAAAAAAAATTATTGTCGGACCATAAAAAAAATTCCCTGAGAAAGATAGAGGAAGAGATTACCTCACTTCCAGTTGCAAATTTCCGACAATATATATATATATATATATATATATATATATATATATATATATATATATATATATATATATATATATATATATATATATATATATATATATATATATATATATATATATATATATATATATATATATATATATATATATATATATATATATACTGTCAAAAATACAATTATTGATGAAAATCACAGCATGTTCCGCGTTAGTTAGCTTTTCGATTTTTCAAGGTAATTTTCGGTTGATCGTAAATCATTCTTAAGTTTTTTGAGTTCTAAACCAAAATTTTTGTTTATTTTATGCATGATAGATAGAACAAAAAAACTTATTTCAGTATTCCTATACCATCTTCGTTGTTCGAAATGATACGTTGTGTATGTGGCCAGATGCTCAAATAAATATATATATATACTGTGTCTACTCTACTTGGTTAATTCCTTGTTTGTTCACTGGCAATTGATTTTTTTACAAATTTAAAGTGGTTTCTAAAATACGTTACCAAACCACCGTGCGCAGGATCATTTAACCTAACTTGGCCCAAAAAACTGAAATTACGGGGCTTTGCCAAACTGAGACAAATACTATCAGATGATTTATGCCAAATTTCTGTAACCATCGAAACATCTAAGCCATCATTGAACAACCCATGAATATTATCAACATTTGGACCCAAAGATCTAATGTTTGACAGACCCACCTTAACTTAATTGACATTATCAAAAGAATTGAAAATCATAGTCACATCAGGGTTAGTATGTTTTAGTATTTTATTAAAATTTTCTGTATTTTATTGTTCTTAAATTTGATGGATCTCCACTCACCTGTAAAAAAAATTTTCTTGACTGGTAAATTTGATAGCTTCTAATAGTTGTATAAATCTGTTCCTACTCATTTATTATACAAGATAAAAGTATATTTTTTGAGAAAAAATGGTCAGGGTCAAAATGACCCGGCTGGTAAAACATGCTACATTTGTCATAGCGCCTGTAAAAATTAACTAGGCAAAAAGTTTTTTAGTGAAATAAACACATCTTGAACATTTAGGAAAAGTCGTAAAACGATTTAAAATAATAATGAAAACTTTCTATTTTATTCAGTGCTAAAATTGATAATGGGTCAAATTGACCCCGTTGGTAATCTAAGGGTTACTTGGTATCGTTTTCTTTATCTTGGTTTTGTCATTCCTTTGTTCTTTATTGTTATTGAAGTTAGTTAGTATTAAGGCGTCGAGTTGGCAATGATGTTATCATTCTTTGTTGTAACATTATTTGGGTTTTATTTGGGGTTTATTGATATCTGTTAGGACAGCTTCTGCAATTTTTAGATGTATTGTATGGTATTTTGGTAAAACATTTCTGTGTCGTTGTTAAGAATTTGGCGGGTAATTGCAGTTGCATGTATTGATTGCAAGTGAGATTTGATGGCTCCTCTTTGTGCATGCATTGTGAGACTTGTTGATAGTGAAGTGGTCGTAACATCAATATATGAATGTTGTTGACGCGCACAGCACAGCCGTCAAAAGGGCATTTAAATTCATATATTTCATGGTTTTCAAGACCAATTGTGATATCTTACAATGATGTTTTACAATTATTGTGGTATATCCTGAGTTTTATTTTATTAGTATCATTGATTGGTGTAACATTTCTTTGTTTTGTTTGAAGACGACTTGAATTTTATGTTGACGTATGATTTCTGTATTATAAGATTAGGCCGTTGTCGTTTTTGTTTTTGAATATATTACTATCTTGCTGTAGTCTTTGTTGAATGGTGTTCTTAATGGATGATGTTTTGTAACCATTGCTTACTAGTAGATTAGTATTTTTTTCATCTCCGTATTGCGATCTTCAGTTGGAGATGAAAGTGTTAAGGAATGTTCGATTTAATATTATTTCGCTTTTGTTGTCGGATTATAAATCGGACAATTTAAGAAGAATAAAAATATTTTTATTTTATCAACTAAACAAACGTAACATGAGAAGAGGAAAAGTGAAGCAAAGTAGTAGTAGTAGTAGTAATAAATTAAAACATAGATATTAAATTTAATAAAACTAATTAAAAATGTAAATTGTTTATAATGTCTATATACTATATGACTATATACATTTAATCCCCTACAAATGCGTGAATGCACGGTTCACAAAGGATTTATTTGTACTGATGATGATGAAGGTTAATATGAGTTGTACTTATTTTGATTTGTTCCGTGCATTCGCATAACCTATTTAAACATATATTTTTATTTTTTGCTTTGGCGTAAGCGGCAGTTGTAAATCTTCATTCGTCATGCGTTACCAAAACATCCAGAAATGGCAATGAATTTTCATTTTTGTGCTTGATGGTGAGATTCAATTTTGATTGGTTCAGGGTTGCTAGTAGTTGGTTGACTTGCGCCGAATTATCGTATGCAACGAAGATATAGTCAAAATATCTGGCACAAATATTTGTTTTTAATTCCAGAATGTCTATAAATGTTTGGTTCACAAAATGTTTTAAAAAGAAATTGGCGAACAGGTCACCGAGTGGGTGAGCCCATGACTACACCGTCAATTTGCTTGTATAGCTTGTCCGTGGGGTTGTAGAAAGGTGCTTCGGTAGTGCAGATTCTGAGAAGAGATTTGAGATGTGTTTTTGGTATTTTTAATGGGACCATATCTGGGTGATAGAGACTATTTTTGATAATATCAAGTGCGTCATTGATGGGAATACTTGTAAACAAAAATTCGACATCCAGATATGCAGATATTTGTTGTGATTTGATTTCAAATTTAACAATTTCCAAAAAATTGAAATAACAAACTTTAAATTGATTAATGCCAACAAGCACACACACACCCTATTTAAAGTCATCCAAGTAAAATGCTGAAAAGCATGCTCCTAAATAATGAATTATCAGACTATTTCTTACTGCAAATTAGCCAAAGATCGACAACGTCATAAATGTGCACATTGAATGTTTACGAAAGAAACACGGTTCTGTTGAAACCTTACGTGACCCTTGCAATCATCAGGCCAAAGAACAAAAGCATTCGTAATAGTTCCATTTTAACACATTGAACAAGATCTGTTCTAACTTGTCTGACATTTCAACTGAACAGATCTGAACAGATATATTATATATATATATATACATATATATATATATATATATATATATATATATATATATATGTTGGTAATAGACCATAATTTTTACAATATTCTATAAATTTTACCGAACATATTAACGCCAAACATTTGGTAGAATTTATAGAGTATTGTAAATATATATATATATATATATATATATATATATATATATATATATATATATATATCACCGCATTTTTCTCATTCTTGAATTTGTAACTAAGTTTTTCAATTTTTTGTAGAATTATTTTATCGATATTATTCAATTTACTCAAATTAATAATAAAATTTCTAATTATTTTAGACCACGTTTTTCATATAAACATTAACATAATAGCTTTTTTTGGTTACCTTCACCATCATCAGTGTAATAGAGTTTGTGATATTGTATTATGTAGCTCATCTGGTATTTATAGTATTTTTAGCAAAGTTCCACAGTTTCTTTGTGTGAATAATTTCTTTGTTGGTAAGATCGTTACAGCCTGTTGTTGGATGTTTCTTACAGGGTTTTCTATTTTTTTTAATAAAGCCTCTGCCATTCTCAAATTGCTTATATTATAATTGTAAAATAACACTTTAGTATTTGAGTTTATCATTTCCCTCGTTATTTTTATTTGGTGGGAATCCATTAGATGATTTTTTATTGCACCATTTTTTATTGACTTAATTACACACTCAACAATGCGAAAAATGCGGTGATATTTTTTTATAACTGTATATACGGCAGTCTGTATATATATATATATATATATATATATATATATATATATATATATATATATATATATATATATATATATATGTATATATATATATATGTGTGTGTGTGTGTGTGTGTGTGTGTGGTGTGTGTCTGTGTGTGTTTCTATTTATTTTTAGTAATTATATATAGACAAGAAAAAATAAACAGACCTTGTTATATAGGCGTCTCAAAAAGAAATCTCGAATTAAAATTTTGATGAGTGGTTCTGTCCACGATGAACTTTTTCATTTTACTGTTGACAGTGCTGCCTGCCTTGTTGGCGGTCGTTTTAGGTCGGTGTTTCAAACTTTTTCAAATCTTTTATCAAACATTTATTCCAAAAAATATAAAAATTTCGTAATGGCAGACATTTTAATAGTTTTCATTTCAATTCAAATGAAACGTAAATTGATTCGAATGTGCAGCAATTCTACCTGGCAGCATCCTCTCCTTATTCATCCAGCCCAAGATTGAAGGATTCTTCTGCGGAGATGAATCAATCCGTCTTCCGCAGAAACCTGACAGCTTCACTAACCGCATGCTCGCCATGTTCGTCTTCCTTCCTTTCTTCACTGTGGTATTTATGCATTTGATGGGTTTCATTGAATTTTTTTCGAAAAGTCTCATTTTTTGAATTACCAATTTTGAATTATTAACGTGCTTCCTTTTTTATAATTTCTTTTAACTCCGTCTAAGTTTTTTGTATTTGTTGATATGAACTAGACATTTCAACAGTTTCGTGAGTTTGTTGCTGACGGGAAAATGAAGTTTAGGGTACCGGAGTTTTCATTTTTAATTAAATTAAAATATAATTTTCAAACCTTAAACTTTGGTCAAATTTTATACGCTAAACAATCAGTATAACTCAATGTAAAATATTTAGTGCAATGTTGTCATTTTTAAGTTTTAAAATTATTATAAATGTCTATACAATTGTTTTATAACATTGCATCTTTTCACGTATTGACTTCAGGAAACTAACGTATCATGCATATAACAGACAAAATTGAAATAATTACTCAAACAGTATATACGCAAAATTATCTACTGTTTGTTATTTAAAATATTAAATTTTTTGATGTTCATAAAAACTTTTCGATAGCATAAGTTGGCATAAAATAAACAGTGAAAGATTTTTCTTAACCAGGCAATATTTTGTGAAGCCATCCAAGGATATCTGTCTTACAAAGATCACAAACAACAGCTCGTGATAAATCACAGGCACCTTCAAAGTGACTCCAACAAATCTGACTTGAAAGCAGCGCAGAAACGTTACATCGTGTCGACGTTACAAACGTTCGGCCACCTGACGTTCTGCTACATCTACGGCCACTGCTTCATCTTCTCGTTAGTTTTCATCACCAAGTTCACCGTCGGCCGCCCCCGCCCTTCCTTCATCGACGTCTGCAAGCCCATCTATCTCAGTCGGAACTTCACGTGTGATGGTTAGCTGCATCCATGCCTTTGGGAAACAATTATAATATTTTTCAACGAATCATTATAAAATGTAATGTTAGGACCGAGAGGAAGTACACGTGTTTATCGTGTAACCCATGCTTGAGTTATCATTGCTTAATTTTATGTTGAAAACTTTCGATGAAATCCACCCAGGAACTGTTGCTACAAAACATATCTACGTCGACAACTATGAATGCGAGAGTGAGGACTCAAGGACCATGACGATTATTGATGCCAGGCGAGAAATCAAGTTTTGCTTCATTGAACATTTTTTTGTTGGCGCTCTGCGATCTTTCAACTCCAGCACTTTTCAACCCAATACCTTTAGTAATCAGTTTCTTTTGAATCACCCAACTTCAATCCTGTTTTTGTTATTAACTGCTCTTGTTAATGTGCCGTTGTTTAGATATATGTATCTGACCTCACTTATGTAGACGTAGATTGAAATCGTTTGGCGACCATGTAAACACATCACCGTAAATCACTTCGCTATATAATAATATGCATTTATACAAATTTAACCATGAGCACAATTTAAAATGAAATTAAAATGAACGAATGTACCGACGGCTGAACTTTGCAGGACATCCTTCCCATCAGGACATGCTGCTCTGGCCATATACTCTGCTGTCTTTATTGCCGTTGGTTTTCATTTTTTATTCTTAAATTTGTTTTATTGTTTGTTGTTTTAAAATTTCAGAAATTGCGTAAAATAGTTTTTTTTTCCTTTTTTGTTGAGTTGCTGGATTAAGATTTAGTAGTTGGTTAATAGAATGAACGTTAATAAGAAATAAAATACTTTTAAAAATTTATTCTGTATGTTACTTACTTTTTATTTTGCAATTTTTAAAAATAAATGTTTATATTTTCACTAATATAAAAGGTATTGAATTAAAACTTACTCAATCGAATGAAGCATCGCTAATAATATTTTAAAAGCGAGCGATACGTTGAAATTTCTGTTGCACTATTTAATCGCAAAGAATAATTCATTCTAGATTTATTAGCAATGAATTGTACTGTACATTCCAGATATACTTGCAGAACTTGAAAAACTGCAACAAGTTTGTTAGACTGGCGAGAATAGTCACGCAATCTTACATCCTACTGGTGGCATTCTACGCTGCTGTCTCGCGCGTTTCTGACCACCGTCACCATGCGACAGATGTTCTTGGAGGGCTCGCCATTGGTGTGACAGTAGGGCTTCTCATGGTCAGATTTCATTCATGTTTACTCATTTTTACATTTAAAAAATAATATTAGCATAGATTTTCCAATATTTTTCATATATTATAACATATATTCAACGGTAGATTTTATTTCTTACAGATGATTCATTTGAAAAATAAATCAGCAGTTGCTAACCGAGCCATAACTTGCTATAACGGTAGTGGCCATGTAAATGAATTTGAACAAAAGACATAAGTTTATTTTAGTTGTTCATTATAAAAATTTCATTTTCATACAAAAGTTTTACTTTGTTTTTTTTATGTATTTTTATATTTAAAACGCCTTAATGAATAGAAAATGTTGACACCATTCATGAGCAAATATTTATTTTTTTACTTCGATTTAAAACATGACGGATGCTATATATTAAATTCACCAGTAATTTAGCTAGTTAGGTAATTTAGACGTGTAATATTCTACTTGCCTACATAAATTTTCATGCTTCAAACATTACAGTGGTTTTTGGTATCGTCAAGTGAATAAATATTAACGAGCAGATTGTCTGTGGTATTTTTTTTTACAAATCTTAGACTTGAAACCGTAGGGTATGTATTCTAATGTTTTAAAAATATAGGTAAATATACGATTTAATGCAGCTAACTAATATGATTTAATATAATATTACATCATTTAATTACGTATTTATAGTTAAATAGTAAATGCGGCTTATAAAATCAAACGGTTTGCTCTCACCGATGTTTGTTCATGAATAAAAATTAAAAAAATAATGACAATAAATATAAAAATTTGGTTCATTGAGCTTAAAATGTTAATCATCATCACAAATAAGTACTGATATGATTGATTCCTTAATTTTAAACACTATCCCTGAAATATAAAATTATATATTTTTAAAACCATAATTAACTAATATATTAAAATAATTTGTTAAATATAAATATACTTTGTTATAATATAACAAATATTTGTTTTTATGACACATTCAACAATAAATTAAATGAAGCAACTTTCATAAAGATTATACAGAGGTAGGCTAGATGAAAGATTGAACTTTAAAGCGTGCATGAATTATTTTCCCTTGAAGGCACTGAACAGTTGGCCACTCGTATAGCCTCTGTTGCCTGCCTCGATGAGCTTCTTCAATGTTATCCTCACAATCTCCTCCTTGCCATCAGATATGCTGCCATTCATCATGATGAACGCTAAGACAAGATCATTTATTGACTTCAAATCGTAGCAATATTCAAAGCTGTAAACTTTATCAATGATGTATCCAAGCTTAATTATTCCCTGCTTGAGTACGTGGGACTCCACTTGAAGTTTTCCGCCTGCCTCTCGGTAGATGTCGTTCAAGAAGCAGGTTGCAGCGCCTGTTGGCGAACGTTGGTGAGCATGCGCACGTTTTGTGTGGTTAACAGATTTATTTAGATTTTCAAAAATTGTTAAAATGTGTTTCAATGAGTGATTGATTTGAGATGAAAAGAGATTTTTTTAATCAAACTTTAACGTTCTGTACATATCTTGAGAATATTTTCACAAGAGTTTAGTGTTGAATATGGATGCAAACACCAATATTGTGGGAAGATATTAATTACGTAGGCCTACTATTTATACTAAAGGAATTGTCTTGAATGTTTTCTGTTCTTTTCATTTCAACAAATAAAAATAGTGCGTCTCCATAATAGATGCTTTTACTTATTTATCTTTCAAAGTTACTGAACAAAAGATTCATACTTACTTCATACTTACTTCATTCATACTTACTTTCATATATGTCATTATTATTCATGATAAATAATTTGCCATCTGGCTTCAACCATTCATTGAAACATTTTTTGAATGTAAACTAGACAAAATTGTAGTTATGTTAAAAATTTATCCAGATGAATAAATCTGATTTTTATTAAACTTAGATATTTCAACCAGCGTTTCGTTCATCCTCGTTGAAATAATACAAGGCGTGAAACATGAGGACCAGATCAGCTTTGGACTTCCCTGGCTCAGGACCTCTCCAATGTTGGGCAGCCCCAAAGTGAATTTTCACGTTTACATTGCTGGGAAGAAACTTTTTTAAATTATCTGATAATTCATCCAAACAAGATTTATTTATCTCAACGGCGGTGAAGTCAGTCAAGTTTGGAGTCAATCTGCTTGGGGAGAAACACCTTCAAAAAATCGAACATCAACAAAATATTTTCATGAATGTTTACTTTGTCAAGAAGTTTAAATTATTGATTCCAGGTTCTGGTCCAACAGATATGACACGTTGCACATGTTAGACAGAAATGCAACATATGCTAGGGACTATGATACCTTAATTTTTTTTTTCTTAATTTCAATTTTTTATAATTATTTTTATTAGTACATTTGTTTGGTATTATTTAATGTAAAAAATACAAATTTTGAGATGGTAAAAGAGAATAAAATGTATAAAATCTTTTTGTCCAAAAATTTAATTTATATAAATACTAATTTATATTCCCGCCTGCAATCGATTAATTGATATTTTATATTCGTGACATTAACACTTCGATAGCTCCGTATTTTCGTTCATTCATTAAGTTACAGCTGTGTTGCGTTCCCTTTTCTAGTTATCTCATTGGTCGTTGTTTATGTGCACTCTTTTTCATACATATTTCCCGCATTTATAATGTGTTTTCAATTACATTGTAGGCACTGTCTTAGGATTTTGCCAAAAAATTAAATAACAAATCCCGACTTCGGAGAACAAACAAAAATAATTACAATATGGTGACTAATCTAGTAGTTTTCTGTTGCGTATCTAAGTGTATGTAAGGAGTGGTGTATCAACGATGGATTCAGATAGCATAATAATAGGGCATATTTCTTTATCCCTTAGCAGAAAATATGCTAATTGCAACTTTGCAGCACATATGCTAATTAGTTCTTATCCCAGTATGCTAATTATCCTATGCAACTCTCGGAAATGCATTTAGAACGCAAAAGCCCATATATTCTGTGAGTGTGTGTGTTTGTATGATGTGTGTGTGTGTGTGTGTGTGTGTGTGTGTGTGTGTGTGTGCGCGCGCGTATCCGTTAGTCAGTGTGTGAGTGTGTGTTTATATACGTATGTGTAAAATAAATATAAAAATGAATAAATATTTGAATGTTTTAACAAATAATTAAGATAGCAAAATAAAAATCACTTGGACCACTGAGGATCTTGATGAACCTATGGACTTTGATAAAATAATGACATTCGGATAAATATGTCAATAATAATAACTTGAAAGCACTTGTTGTACAAATATTCAAAATACTCCATTTGTTTTTAATTACTAAATTTTTAAAAACATAATTTTATAATGGAGACTGGGATAACTTCTTATACCGAAGCTTTTTCAGAAATCAGAAAACTTGGAAGTAATATTAAAATTTATTTTCCTAATTATTTTATAATAACAAAACTTTTTAAATTTATATGCCAACAGAAGTTTAAAAATAATTTAAGTATCAAGCCTTTAAAACAACATTTTGATTACAAAATATTTCAAGAAGGAGCATGGCTACATCATATTCAATTATAATTTGTAATAATTGAAGTTTAAAAATTGATTATTGCAGATGTTAGTGAAGTTTACGAAAAAATGTTTGATGAAGTGGATAAAAGTTATTTAGAAAATGTTCAACACGTCATATCGATAGGACCCGGACCGGGATTCAATGATCTGGCTTTCTTGAAAAAGTATTCATTATTCTCAAATAACATCAAATTATTTATTATATTTATTTCTTTAAACAAGATTGACTCCTAATTTGAAACATTTCACTGCAATCGAAACTGATGAATCATGCTTAGGCGAATTGTCTAAAAACGTTGAGAAGTTTCTTCCAAGGGATGTGAACATTAAGATCTATCAAAAGGGTGCTCAGTATTGGGCAGGTCCCAGTCCAGAAGAGGCCAAAGCTGATCTGGTTCTCATGTTTCATGCCACATACTATTTTAATAAGAAGGAACGAATTGTTAGTTGGCGTTCTATTAAAATTATTTTTGATATTTCAAACTTTCAAATATTTCTCAGGATATATATAAAAAATGTTTCAACAATTGGTTAAAAGCAGATGGAAAATTATTTATCATGAATAACAAGGACATACATGGAAGTAGGTCATTATTATTTATTTCAATAGCATGTGATTATTGAAAACATTTATTAAAGTATGTTGCTTTTAAATATAACACAACCCTTTTAAAGAAAATGTTGTTTAAAATAAAATCGCTATACTTACAACAGTTAAATTTCTTAACCCACTTTAAAATTTTATTTTATACTTTTGAGACAATATGCTTTTGACCTTTGATTTTTCAAAAGTTTGTCAACATTGAAGTGATCTTTTTAATTAAAATCTATATTTTAGGACATTTTAAATGTTGATGTATGAATATCTATCCCATTTTATAGTTTCAAAATAACATTTCTGCAAAGGTGCTATCAATGAAAAGTTCAAAAATCTTATTTTGCATTTCATACGCACCATACGTATATGTATATATATATATATATATATATATATATATATATATATATATATATATATATGAAATAGAACCACAGTTCATCATTTTGTAGAACGTATATATATTTTAAATTAAAACATTTGTTAATCTATACTACTAACAACTATTATTTTGAATAATTATGGAATAATAATTTTAATTCTATTGAAACCAAAAAAAGCACAACAATAATCTATTGAAAAAATTCTTCAATTCTTCACAGCCACTACGACCAACTTCATGAACGACATCTACCGAGAAACAGGCCGGAAACCTCAGGTGGAGTCCTTCATAATCAAACAGGAACTAAATAAGCTTGGATACATTATTGATAAAGTTTACGACTATGAACATTACCACGATTTGAAACTTCTGAACGATCTCGTTGTTGCATTCATTGTAAAGGTTGCAGATCCTCCTTATGAAAACGACAAAATGGTGAGGAAAGCCCTGAAGAAACTCGTCGATGAAAATAAACAAGGCTACACATACGGCGATCTTTTCAGCGTCATCAGAAAGACGTAGGACATCCACTTCGAACTTTAAACTTTGAATTTAAAGATCAAAAGGCTGATGAAAATTAGCTTTTTAGTGCCGGCTGTCCTACCTATTTGTAAACACGATTGATTATTTTTATTAAATATAAATTTTACAGTTATTGAATATATTGATTTATTTTTAAGGACGTTTAAAGGTTATCAAATATTTAAAAAAAAACCAATACTCATTATCATATACTGTACTGATTTAAATTTAAGTTCAATTTAATTTATACTGCAATGAAATTAAAAATTATTGAAAAAGTTTCATAAAAAGTAATTTCATCAAGGGCAGGCCTAGAGGGGACCGGGTGCCAACCGTTGTGAGTAGTTTTGTTATTAAATGTCAGTAAACTCAGTTTTTGCACGAAAAAACACTGTTTTGTGTAAAAAGAAAACAACCAAAAAAAGGTTCCAAGCCTAAGTTTTGTCAGACTACCACAAGCCTTGGCTCTTAGTCAAAATTTTCCAAAAATTTAAACATTTTAAAAATTTTGTCCCCTTCTGTTTAGATCCGCCACTGATGTCATTTAACCGGTTTCCACAGGACAGGAACCCGACAGAGAATATCTCACAAAAATATTTTATATTTAGACTGAAGTTATTGATGAAAGTTTGAAAAAATTATGTCTTAATCACAGACTTCGTTTAATGAGATTTGGTATAAAACTTTACAAAACTTCATCAAGGAAATGTTGATCTAAAACATTTTGTTGTTGGAAAATTATTTGGCTAATAGTTCTTTTTGGGTAATTACTAATGCAACTCAAATAGCATAACATTGAACATCAAAAACTGTAAATCCATGCATGATTTTAAAAATCTATCTCAACACTTGTTCTACGAGAATGTGAAGATGAATGAATTAAAAGATTTAAAAGTTTTGTATAATGAATGTTCCGATTTTGGTTGTTATATTATTATTCAGTCGGGTGATAAATTTTATCCTGGGTTGATTCTAAATTGTATATAAAAAAAACTTTTTTGTTGTTTTATAGTCGCTTGTGCGGTTTGTGTTGAAAAACGCGTGAAGTGTGCGAGTTTTCTTGATAGATTGAAAAGATGAAATGCATTTAAAGGTTCTAAAAACGGCAAAAAATGATTCGTTAGTGCAGACGAATATTTAAACTTTCCGACGTTAAGATTCTGTTAGAACGCTGGGACATAATAAAAGTTGAAATTTCCTAGTTGTAAAAGTAACGACAGAAAACATTTGTACGCAGGCAAGATCTTTTCATTTTAACTTGTTTGTGGGGTGATAAGATGAACGCATAAATGGTATAAATCATTTTAAGAATAAATTAGATTATTTTTGTATGAATGCGGATTAAAAAGACAACCGAAAGATAAGTTCATACTGTTGAAACTAAGGAGACAAAGTTCAGTTTTATTTTCATTTGTTGAGTTCAACTTGTAATTTGATTTATGTTCAACTTGTAATTTGATTTATAATTTAATAGCATTTGGTCTTGAATAAGATTTATGAACTTATATAAAAAATTTCTCTTATTATAATCATTTTCTTTCATTATAATTTCTTTTTTTGTTTTGTATTACCTACGAACAGCTATTATAAATTTTTTTATAGATATCTTATAGAAAATTGTAGCAACAAATTATCGCCCTAGTACTCTTAAACATCTGTTCCATGTTAAATAATGGAAAGTATAATTCAAAAAAGTGTAGAAGATCATCTTTTAAGGAATAACATAATAGTAAAACAACAACATGGTTTTGATAAAAGCAAATCATGCACAACCAATCTACTTGAAACTCTTGATTTTATTTTCTATAATTTGGATAATTCTATTCCAGTGGATGCAGTCCTGCTTGATTTTGTCAAGGCATTTGATACTTTTCCACACAAAAGATTATTAGCTAAATTAAATGTTCATGGAATAAATGGATTAGTGTATAAATGGATTGACTCGTTTTTTAAAAACAGAAGACAAAGAATTTTTTAAGGTGAAACTATTTCTGACTGGGCTGAAGTTTTTAGTGGTGTTCCTCAAGGCTCTGTTATTGGTCCTCTACTCCTCATTCTCTACGTCAAAGACTTACCAACGAAACTGAAAAATATGACAAAACTCTTTGCAGATGATACCAAAATCATGAGAGCAATATCGTCAGATAACGATGTAGTCCAACTTCAATCTGATTTGAATGAGGCACTTAAACGCACGCAAGACTGGCTTCTACGGTTCAACATTGAAAAATGCACTGTTATGCACTACGGATCTGGTAATAAAAAATGTCCACTGTATACATAAATTGAATAATATTTCATGCTGAATTTGAATCCGAGAGAGATCTTGGAGTGATTTTCAAATAACATAAAATGGAAAAATCAAGTCATTACAGCATCAAACAAAGCAAAGCAAATGCATAGTCGAATAAAAATCATATGGGATATTTGATTATAAGTGGCTTTGTAATTTATACCTAACTTTTATTCGTCCACTCTTGGAATTTACAGTATCAGTTTAGTCCCTAGATCCAAAAGGTGATAGCGGGGTAATCTAAAGAGTTCAACACAGAACAACAAAGTTGATTCCATTTATAAGAAACTTAACTAACGAAAATCGTCATAAAAAATAGGATTGAAGGTGGAATGAAGAAAAAGAGGAGATTTGATTCAGTTGTTTAAAATCATGCATTATTTGGATAAAGTTGATTTAAATAATCGTTTTAGCATAGTCAAAACCAAAACGCGAGGTCACAGTTTGAAATATTTTAAAGAGTTAACAAGACATAGAGGCAGATAGAACTACTTATTCAATAGAGTCACAAATACTTGAAACACATTATCAAATGAACTTGTTGAGGCACAATCAATGAACAAATTTAAAGCAGGCATTGATTGTTGTATGAACAGCAATCAATCAACGAATCAGCTGTGCTAGCATGCCTGACAGCATGCTCTCTGGATAGCCTCAAGAACAGCATTACTGCTACTGCTACTGCTACTACTATATCTTATTTTTGTTAATCTGACTTTTTGCACTGGCTCTTCAACTTAAAAAATGGCCAAAAATTAATAAAAAAATTTTCAAAGTTGCTATTTTTTATTGAAAATAATAATAAAATCATGCAACTTAGAAAAACAAATAAATATCACATCAACAATTAATAACAAGTTAAAACTTTGTTCAGTTCAAATTCCTCGCTAGATCGGTGTTGTTTATCATTTATAAATTTGAAGTGAATATGTTGACGAGACGATAAAAAAATAGATAGCTCTAGATAAATATCTGCGATTTTTTGCAAATTTTCAATTCTGAATTTATAGGCATTTAAAAGTTGAAAAAGTTTGTTTAAATGTGTATTTAAACTTCCAACAAATAATGGAAACAAATGAGAAACAGAAACCTTCGTACGCTAAAGCATTCGAGGAATTTAGAAAACTTGGAAGTAATTGTTTGAACATTATTAAAAACTATTTTTTTTACTTTTAATTTATTTATTTAATTCCTTGAAAACAGTTATTATATTTGACAAATTATTTTTTCAAGTATACTTTATTTTATTGAAAGATTATAAATTTCCTAATTATTTCAACAAATTATAAGCTAATTTTAAAACTTTGAAAAGAATAACATGTTTTGTTCATGAAAATAAAGTTCAATAAATTAACTGATAAATAAGATGTCAACAAAATATACGCGGAGGTGTTTGATCAGGTGGACAAAAGTTATTTGGAGCATGTCAGACACGTCATATCGGTGGGCCCTGGTCCAGGAATCAATGACTTGACATTTTTGAAAAAGTATGTAATATAAATTTTTTTTCGATTTTTTTCTTGATTCTTCATCAGAAGTATCACAAACAAACACACATTAAATGTAACAAACCTGGATCAATGAGTGGTGATCTTTTTGCATTCAAGCTAAGTTACTGCAACAGCAGTGTCAGGCATACTAGCTAATTATTACGCAATGTGAAAAACGTTTACAAAAAATTTTTGGTCTCATTTTTGAATTTAGCATTTGCAATCGACATCGAAACACTTACGCATGTGTGTATTTATGTATTATTAATACGGTGCCATTATTTTTACGTTCATTGCATATTCAAGCTCATTTTATGAACATATAAATGTTAGTGCCCAAAATTGTTGCTCAACGGCGTTTTTTCTAACATCTTACAAATTTATATTTTATGCATCCGACACAATTGTATCACGTGCTTCAATATATAATTACAAAAAAATTTTTAGCACTCACTCCAACCGTTGGAGTGAGTGCTAAAGATGCTGCTCATTTTTAAAATGTTTAAAAAATCTGTATTTAGGTTGACCCCAAATTTGGTTCATTTCACTGCTATTGAAACAAACGATTCTTGTCTGAATGAATTAAAAGATAATGTCAAAAAGTTTCTTTCTAGCGATGTTGTTGTTGAGGTGCACCAAACTAAAGGTCAAGTTTGGGAAGGGCCTAAATCTAAAGCTGATCTGGTTCTCTTGTTTCAAGTTTTATACTTCTTTGATGAATCAGAAAGAATGGTCAGTATTAAAACTCTTTTTGATAATTTTTTAATAAGTTAGTATTACAAGAAATGATGTCGGATAACAACTGATTAACGTTAATTGTTGGCAATGAATGATTTAAACACATTAAACAGAAATTGTACAAAAAATGTTTCAATGAATGGTTGTCACCAGACGGGAAATTGTTCATTTTGCACAATAAAGACAAACACGAAAGTATTTTTTTTACAATTTTGATACTTCATTCACAACTTTATTAATATTAAGAATCCATCTTTTTTGAGCAACCTTGTAACAATCCCTAACATATTTAGTCCATTCGTGTTATGATACAATTGCAAAATATTTGATAATAAAAAATGAAACTTTTCTGAATAACAAAAGTATTCGTTGAAAACCGACTGCGAAAGAAAAAAAATCACAAAAGAATGGAGTTATTAGTATCAAAGAAATTGGAAGCATAAATTTGATTGATAATGTTAATAATTAAAATCAGTTGAAACCAAAAAACGTTAAAAACAGTATGCAGAAGAGCTGCATACAGTAGGAAACAGACAAACATAATGAACCAAGTTTGCTAAATGAAGAAATATTAACAGCAATGAGATAAATGATGCAAAGCAAAGCAGAAAGAAAAATAGACGTTATACCGGCTCTAGTGGAGAAAAAAACGACTTTGTCAAAATAATGCCAGAAAATACGTTGACTGAAGAGACAGAACACCAATTGGAAATATGAACCTGAATCCAAATTGATGAAAAACTTTCAGAACGTAATAGAATGGAGATAAAAAAAAAGCCTGAAGTGCCTTTCATCACCACTCTTTTTTTCAATATACATACTTAAATGAATTAATAAAAAAAAATCGAATAGAATGAAGTAAAAAATATAATAGTTAGATTTATGTTATTTCTGATTTTTGTAGATGACCCAACAATGGTTACGATGACTTAAAAAACTGCATAGCATCATGAATAGACTGGATAAAATGATGGAACAGTATGAAATGAAGTTAAAAGTCTACGGAAACCGATCGAACAAATCATAGAATTCTGCTACCCTGAAAGTGAGATTGCTGAAGATGACAGATATTTGATAAAAACAACAATAGCAAAAAAATATTTTGCAAAAAAATTCATGAAAATAGATGATCCAAAAAGCTGAAAAATGAATGATGAAAACTCTGGCTTGGAGTGTAACACCTAGAAGCTGAAAAATCAAACGATTAGAGGCATTCGAAATGTGGATTTGGAAACGGATGAAAAAAATCAGTTGGACTGAACATCACACAAATAAACGTTCTTTGGTTGATAAAAAAAATAAAAAATGATTCTCAGTACCATAAGAAAGGAAAAAAATTGGGTTGGTAATGGGCTGAAAGGGTAATCCTTGTTTAAAAGCATTATCAAAGTGTATATGGAAGAGAAAAGAAGAGGAAGACACAGGAAGACACTGTTGGATTTGATGGAATAAGAAAACATTACGTAAAGCTGAAACATGGGCCTTGGATAGACAAATAGAAACTATGGAATGCGGTACCTGTTTGCGAACCGAGAAAACAATGGAAGGAATGAATGACATTGTAAAGATATTAATGCATACCTGGTTTATTTTAAAAATACACTCAAATTATAATAAAGATTGTGATTGAGATTCTTAAAAAACAAGGTCGAAACATTACTTCCCCACTTCTTATACCATGTGCAACAACTTTCAGTTTCTCTTTTAAAAAATATATATTCTTTTAATTTATAATAACTTTATTTTAAGTCAGTTGAGCTAATTTTATTAAATTAATTTCTCATCAAATGAAATTTTTAAACCAAGTGTAATCTTAAATTGAACTTTGCTTTATTAAGCATACTGAAACAGAAACATGTTGAAACAGAAATTTTTAAATGTCAACATACTCATAAGCATCCATGTTTAATTTATTAGTTTGTTCAAATTTATCACTAAAAAAAGTTATGCACTGAAAACTTCACCTTAAATAAATTAACTGTTTTTACAATTCAACAGCTGTGAACACGTACTTCCTGAACGATATTTACAGAGAAACTGCGAAAAAACTTCAACTTGAATCGTTTAAGATCAAACAAGAACTCATCGAACTTGGGTACGTCATCGAAAAAGTTTACAACTTTGAATATTTTCAAGATTTGAAAGTTTTAAACGATTACGTGGTGGCTTTCATCATGATTAACGCTGAACCGCCTTATGAAAATGAAGAAATTGTGAGAAAAACTTTGAAGAAACTCATAAACGAAGGAAACAAAGGTTACAGCAGCGGGGATCTATTTAGTGTCATCAAAAACAATCAGTCTGCTTAAAAATAAAAATTTGATCGAGGAAATGTTCAAAATATTATTTATGTAAAAAGGGTAATGTTAACTTAAACAAAAAAACATCACTTTGTTTTTTGAATCGCATTGCTTGCAATGAAAAGGAACGATTATGCTTTGAATATAAACTTTGAAAATTGTCAACGAACATACTGAAAACTGCTTTAGTAGATATTAGCAAATGCAAAATACAAAGAGTTAGGACAATTTAGATGTAAAACAATAACTTTATTAAAATAATGTCGTGTGATTCAAATGCAAAAACCATTTATGACGGGTACAAATGCATACGTTTTTGTTGTTAAGAGATCTTAAACTTAAGATTTAAATATTTTTTCGGGTAGTAAAAAAAAATAAATAGTAGCAAAACCCTGTAAGAAAATATTCAGAAAAATAAATTTAGTTAAATTTTTTTCAATTCGCTTGAAGTAAAACAGTCCAACTTTATTAACTTTGTATTGCTGACAGAAGGGACAAATGAAAGTATTGTTAAACTATCAAAACAACAAATTTGTGTTAATAAGAGTCATACAAACAATTAAATGATTAATTGAAAATTTTAATTGTTTTGTTATAATAAAATGTTCATATTATGACACTGATTGAAAACAATGAATAAGTCGTTAAAGCTAGAGAAATATTAGCATTGAATAAATTTACGATCATAATTGCATCTGCAAAGGCATTAATTACCTAGCACATCATTAACAAGAATACAACTTAAAGAAAAATGACGCCCGATGGAGTCTAAAGTCTAACAGTTCCATTCCTACTGGTGATTTGTCCTATCAGAACGAAATGTTCTACAATGGTTTCCAATGAATTGTGGCTTATATTTTCGCATATGTAGGAACCGTCTGAGATCTGTTTGATGGGAATCTGTTTGATCCTTCCAGCGATTCCAGATCGCACGCAGAGGTAAAGGCTGTTCGGCTGTGGGCGATTGAAAGTTATTCATTTATTCAGGTATTTTTGTATATGCTGAAGTTAATGAAAGATAGTGATATTTTTAGATAAACTATGATTTGTGTTAAACGTTATTAAAAACTGAACAAAGATTTAATTATTTTTAAAATTTAACATTACATATTTTTAGATTAAAAACCTAAACACGAAATCATTTTTAAAAACGACCACGCAGACTGAAAACTGTAAATAAGTTTTAACAAAACCAAGTCCTATATGGACTTATGTTACTTATGGAGTAACATCTAAACAAACATGCAAACAAACAAGCAAACAAACAAACACAAAAAAACTGACCACACTTTTTGAGGCCCTAAAGAGGAATTGACCTGTGGGCAGTGATGCCATCAATATATGTGCTCCATTCTGGTCCAGATCAAATATCTTGTAGCCGTTTATATAGAGGCTATTTCTTGCGTTAGTAGCATTGGCATTTAGCTTGTTACTACCGCCATAGTTATTATTATTATTAAAATTATTGTTGTTATTATTATTAGTAGTAGTAGTATTAGTAGTAGTATTAGTAGTAGTAGTAATATTTGTAGTGGTAGTAGCATTGCTTCTATTGTTGTTATTGTTATTTCCAGCGTTATTTACCGTTGTTTTGTTAACATTATTTGAGTTAATTAAGTTGCCTTTGCTGCTGCTACTTACGCTGCTGCTATTTACGCTGCTGCCATAGTTAATTACGTTACCGTTAATGTATTCATTTTTAATATTTCGGCTGGTAGGAACGCCATCAGTTTTAATAAAAATATCAGTATCGCTGGCTCCTTTTCTAGCACCGGATGTGAGTTTATCGTCGTTGTTCTGATCAATTTTTTTATTACTACTATTGTTTCTTTTGAATTTTTCATATTCGATACTGTTGATGTAATCAACACTTTTAGGAATGTTCATGTCGTCAATTTCAGGATTGTTGACACAATCTCCATTCTTTCCACCTCCATCATTTTCATGTTCATTCTCATGTCCACCATCGTCGTCATCATCATCATCAGCACCGGATGTGAGTTTATCGTCGTTGTTCTGATCAAATTTTTTATTACTACTATTGTTTCTTTTGAATTTTTCATATTCGATACTGTTGATGTAATCAACACTTTTAGGAATGTTCATGTCGTCAATTTCAGGATTGTTGACATAATCTCCATTCTTTCCACCTCCATCATTTTCAAGTTCATTCTCATGTCCACCATCGTCGTCATCATCATCATCAGCACCATCATCATCATCGTCGTTACCATCATCCTCTTCTTCATCATCATCCTCATCGCTGTCATTATCATTATCATCATCATCATCATCATCATCATCATCATCATCATCATCATCATCATCATCATGGCCATTATCCCTATAGTTACTTAGAATGTTTTCATTATGACGATTCCTTGAATTACTATTTTGATTATTATTATTATTATTATTGTTATTATTATTATTATCATCATTAATATTATGTCTGACACAACGTTTAATGAGATTACTTTTATTTTGCCAGTTACAACTAAGGTTAGCTTCGATCTCATTTCTCGCAACGTTATTATTGCGGTCATCACTTGAAACTCTATCGTTGTCGTCATTATTGGTTAAGGTAGAAATATTTGAGCTCTTGTTGAGCATCTTGAAGTTAGGGCTATCAGTTTTATCAGCACTCTTGTTTCTTTTGTAATAACTATTTACGTTCCGGTAGTTACTGCTACAGTTATCACTACAACAACCACCAACACCAATAGCACTGTTACAATTGATACCACGATTACCATTATTTTTATCTTTATTACAGATTTCATTACAAATTGCCTTAGAATTGTTTCTATTACCGTTTCCATTGCCGATGTATGAACGTTGGTTGCAGAATTCGCCTTTGGAAGTTGATGTCATTTTGTTGCTGGGTCTGCCTGTGTTTTTGATGGTTTTTTCTACGCTGCTGTTGTTGTGAATAACAAAGCGATTGTTAGCAGATTGTGGAAAATTTATGTGCGTATTAGTGTTATTGTCATCGTTACAAATAACATGATCACGTTTTGAGCGTTTATCTACAGGAACAACTCCGCCATTTGAACTTAATGTCTTGTCTTCTTTATTAGCTAGTTTGTCTGAGGGAATTTTATAAGAATTTAAATTTGCATAGGGAGTATTTTTTGTCTCCTCGTGCTCTATTTCATTTTTGAAAAAAGTTGAGTGGTCTCTTATGTCGAATTCTTCCTGGCCACTGATGATAATATCATTTGGAAGAGGATTGAAATGTTTGTAATCCTGGCTGATGTTGTTGGTGTTGCTATCTTTATTGGATATGACGATATAGTTCACTTGCTTGTTGTCTTTTGTTTCTTCCTGCTGGAATGCTTCCAAGTCTTTACTGCCCACAATCATCTGGTACGACTTCGTTTTCTCTTTATTGACTAAAAGTTGTGAGCTTTTTTCGTTGAAGTTATTCTCCGATGGTCGGTTGCAACTGCAGTTGCACTTGCATTTCTTTCCCATTGTAACGATTATGCCTTTACAGCCTGAGGATTGAACAATTTTTAATGACATTTTTTAATAAACTTTCAATCATTTCCAGTTTGAATTGAGTTAGCGTGATCACGAAACAGTTTATGAGTATGGTGATCTTTAAAAACAACAATTTCAAATGAAATTAAATAATTACTCATTTGGATGTTTAACGTTCGTATACTATTTAAACTATTGATTTTTACGAACGAATTTTAAAAGTTCTTTTTTATTCAAGTAGATCACAAAATATTTCCTTACAATCGAACCACAATAATTGTAAAATAAATTCAATGAAATAGTCAAAATTCTTTGCAATTTAATGTGCAACTTTTGAATCAAAATTCTAAAAAAATTTTTGATCAGGCAGTTATTACCACCCACCTATTACATTTTACAAATTTTACTAAAAATACAACAACATATTTGCAAACAATTAGCAATCTCTTGATTGATTAAAAATTTCAAACGAGACGTCATATTTTAAAAAAAAATTAGGTGTACCTGTTTGCCTTGAGTTTGTACTAGTTGAATTAATTGTTTTTAAAACAGTCTGCTAGATTAAAACAAATATATTATTATTTTAAAATGTAAAAAATTCTGCCGAGCATTTTGATGAATCTTAAAATTTTATTTATAATTTTGATTGTGTGGGGTTTAATACGCAGGAACGAAATTACGATTGTCTGGCTGTGCTAGTTGTTTTCTATATACAACAACCTACTACGTATACTATGTACTGTATAGCTTCTTGTAATGCGCTCTGCTGTTCGTTTGATTAATTGAATTTCAACGTGCTTTTTTTTATTCAAATCTCAACAGTTTTTCGTGATATGAAGGGCTGTTCTTGTTGTATGAATAAAATTTCTTTCAGTTGTAGTTGTGTAAAATGATCAGTGAAATGATGAAAAGCTATGAAAAGAGAGGTCATGGAAATTTAAATTTTCAAGTTTTCAAATTTTAACGAAATGACTATAAACGCTTTTCGACAGCAGACAATATCGTAACAAGAAAACAACCAATCAAAGGTCATTAACAAATTGGTAAAAATAGTATTGATAAAAATGGAAACAAGACCAGTGATTATGACTTGAAGAAATACATTAGTTGTAACGAGCTATTTTGTTCCGGTTGGAGCTTGTCATCAAAATTTTATTAACACGCATCGAAATTTAATAATTCTTTCTTGAGTTTTTTGTACATTTTAAAAAATTAGCTTTGGCCAGATTTGTTCTTTGATATGCAAGAACTTTTGTGAGACAGTTTTTCGCTAAAGTTAAACAAATTTGTTGGAAGATTATATTTTAACGATAGGAATCAGTTGGCTCTTTTTCATTGACGTGAAAGTAGTGAAGTAAAACACTTCGTGCCAATACGATCGGCTCAGTCGTGCTTCACCAGTCCCGAGCCATTGAGCGATTATGGACAGGAGGTACTTTTCTTTTGATGCCGTTACCTCCATTTATTAAAACTACTCATAATATTTGGATAAAAACTTGTAATGATTTTTATGTTTTGATTTATTTGCTTTTATTATTTTATTTTTTGCACGTGTTTATGTGTCTATGTTAATTACTCTTACTTAATAGGTGGTAGTTATGAAATAGTTAATATCTAAAAAAAAGTTAATAAGTAGATATTATCTTTTCTAGTTACCGACTTTTGTCAAACGGGCAACATCTTCAAACGGTCGCAATGGCAGAAAAACATACGAGATCATTTATTACACCAAATAATAAAAATAAATTAAAAATAAATTTTATTCAAATGAAAACATTTTTATTAAATTATATATATATCAAAAACCAATAATATCATTTAACGCTAAAACCAAACATTAATATTGTATGGATTGCTCTCAATTTTTTTACATTTGACAGAAACAAACTATCTCAACTAACAGACCGACGCAACAAAATAAATTCTTTTATTCAAATTTGCAATGAAATAAAGTAATATGTTCCTAACACATCTTAGTTGTTAAATTAATTAGAAAAGCAAACAAAACGTAACAATTTAACAACACATCTTAGTTGTTAAATTAATTAGAAAAGCAAACAAAACGTACGAAATAAAATAAATTAGCTAGAACAAAGCAAGATTCCTACCAAAAATTCAAGTTCAATTAATATCGCTATTCAATATAATCATTTAAAGTGTTACCAACACCTAATTTTTGCAATAAAACGCAGTATGAAACCATCATAATCTCACAATGATTAGCACATTAATTAGAAAAACTCCATTAGAATCCGAGCCATCTGTCTTCTCTATAAACTTTTTAATTACGAGGCGCTACATGGAACAACATTTGAACCGTCGATTAAACACATAAAGAGTAAAAAATAATCAAATTACGTTATCAGTCACACACCAGATAACAAATTTTACAGAAACACCAATATATTTATAAACATACCAAACATTTCTGCAGTACTTTATATTTTTAATTATGCCTATAGTTAGTGACAACATATGGGTGAGAATTTGTCGATCTGCTATTGGTACACCACCTCTCACCACAAATATCTAACATCGATTTAAACTTAGCAAAATTAGCCCACTCTAAAACATTAATTTAGTGCATTTATTATCTCCAGCGTTACAATCGTCGGTCTCAACAATGACGTAATCTTCTTCTTCATCTTCTTCTCATTTTTCACCATCAATTGTTTCGTCATCATCGTCGTCGGTGTTATTATTATTATTATTATTGTCAATAATTACAAAGTCTTCGTTATAACTATCTTTTTTGCTGGTTTGGCCATCATCATCATTGTTATTATTATTATTATTATTGCCAATAATAACAAATTCTTCATTGTTCATCGTCCTTGCAAGTAGCTAAATCAAGATAATTGAAAAGAAGGTCTGCATTATATGAACTTGAATCCTAACCAACATATCTGGGTGGTGTTCACGAAATTTTTGTACATTAGTTCTGACTTGTCATTGATGAGGTTTTTGACCAACAAATCTGTGAAAAGAAACCATGCTTTTTCATCGTCCTTGCAAGTAGCAAAATCAAGATAATTGAAAAGAAGGTCTGCATTATATGAACTTGAATCCTAACCAACATATCTGGGTGGTGTTCACGAAATTTTTGTACATTAGTTCTGACTTGTCATTGATGAGGTTCTTGACCAACAAATCTGTGAAAAGAAACCATGCTTTTTCATCGTCCTTGCAAGTAGCAAAATCAAGATAATTGAAAAGAAGGTCTGCGTTATATGAATTGGAATCTTCTGTGTCAACATCTGAGAGTACTAAATTTAGCACCAACTCTTCACAAACTCTTTTCAAAGCATTCTTTGGTGGAAAAATATCTGTATGTTTTTTTATAAAAATGATATAAAAACTGACAACTGTTAGGATTATTAGGCTGTTTGTTTGAATAATTTTTGAGGACTGTTTCAGCTGCTAAAATGTAATCTTTGTCTATAGTATTATAGCCTGATGTTCTAATATTTCTACGTGCTTGTCAATAAAGCAGTCCCACACACCATCATGCCATTTGCAGTTTTCAAATGAGATGAGAGCCTTCTTGGCTTGGTTGTTCAGCATTTGAACAAAATCAGATTTTTTTTCATCTTCCATGCTGGACAAGCTGATCTTGTCTATTTCAAGTCTCGTTAACAACCATTTAACATACAAAGATAAGCCAACATTGAAAATACTTAGTAATAAATGTTGCTTTTCATTAGTCTTTGTTATCATGTCTTCATTTTATACTGGTTTCATCGCTATCATCTCACCGTTATTGTTATTATTGTCAATGATAACAAAGTCTTCATCACTGAATTCATTATCATTATCTTTTATGCTGGTTATCATCATCATCGTTATAATTCTGCTGTGACTGGTACTTCTGATGTAGCAAAGTGTTTCATATTTGGACAGGATGGTTATTTTCTGGGCGTTGTTTTCCCTTTCTGGCTCATAGAATCCAGTCAGTCGGGCTGGGTGTGAACCCACACCGATTGAAGTTATCGAGAAACAAATCGGTACGTGTAGTGGGTACACTGTTGCCAGCCGTTTCGTTTCGCGTTATATAGCAGAAAGCTGAATGAATGAATGAGGTCTGAGAATATTTTCATATTCGTTGCAATATATCTTTCGTCGTCGGTGTAATTTCATCATCGTTATTATTATTGTTGTCAATGATTACAGTCATCATCACATGGTTGTCTCATGACCACACAAAGCTGCTCTTACCACGTCGCTATTGGTAAAATCTGTAGGACGGAGGATAACTCATTCTGATATTCTAAGGAGATCTAAAGAAAAAGCCAGAAATTTTTGTCGACAATGAAGCAGCGATTCGTTTAACACACAATCCAGAACTTCACAGAAGAACAAAGCATATCCACATTAGACATTTCTTTGTCAGAGAAAAGGTTGCAGAAGAAGTTTCAGTTGAACGAGTTGCGACAGAACTTCAAGTTGCTGATGCTCTGACAAAACAAATGATATACATTTATTTTCTTTGGACCAAATGTTCTTTTCTTTGTATGTAACTTCATTTTTCATTTTTTCTGTTGTTCCGGTGGATAATAAACAAGTCAAGAACGTTGCTATGTTTATTTCTCTTCTTTTAATTAATTAAATGATCTACGTGACAAGAAATTTAAAAATATGAACCAACAAGAACGTTATTTGAACATCGTCTACATCATTATCATTTTCATTTTTGCTGGTTTCACCACCATCATCATCGTTTTTATTATTATTATTATCATTATAAAATCCATTATCACTCTTGTTATCGTTATTTTCATCGTCGTCATCATTTTGGTTATCATCATTATTGCTGTTGTTGTTGTCTTTGTCGTTTTTAACTAACACAGATAAATTATCACCAACATCGTTATCACAGTCCTCAACATCATCATATACGTTGTAATCATCATCATCATATCCATTCTCCTTTCCTCGATTTCAATATTTTTATTGTTAGCAAAGAACATAAGCATATTCTCAAGAAAAAATATAGCCATAGGGCAAGGCTTAGCCCCACCACTGACATCCCCATCAACCTCACCACCGTGGCAGCCTGATGTCGTCAATGACGTTACTTGCTTGTTGATTTTTAAGAATTTGGCTTTTTTTGCAAGTATATAGTTGCCATGAGACTGAACTTAGCCACAAACTTAGCCACTTGCGAAGTTCAGAGCGGATCTCAAGACCCATCTGTTTTCAAAATTCATTGAGGAGCGCTGTTGAACATCGCGGAAATAGCGCTTTATAAGCTAATTGATTGATTGATTGATTGATTGATTGATTGACAATGACCGACCTATATAATTTTATAAGCTATCTTCGATGCCAACTATACGCACGTTAAAAAGCCAATTATACACACATTAAAAAAGAGATAAACGTAAAAGAGAGAGGGTACAGCAAGCCTGCATGCATATGCGATATATGTTATATTATGTTATATGATATATGCTGTTTAAATAGCAGCTGACATGTATGCATGTTATTATAAGCTTATATGCTATATCATGTTATATGTTGTTAAGTGGCAGCTAACAGGTATGCATATATACATGTATATATAATTATATAGTTATATAGTTATATATCGATGCTATAAAAATATATAATACTGTAGTTGTGTGTATTTGATAATCCTATTAATTTCTATTATTTATTAGTAAATTTTGTGTGGTGTAAATATTAGATAATAATTATTATTTTTCTGCTGTATTAGTAGAAAAACATACACAATGAACACACAATGCATTTTTTTAAATCAATAACGATTAAAAAAAAACTTTTGCCTTTTCTTGATGATCCTACTCTTCTCCTTCTTGTTACTTCGTTAGTCTTATCTAGGATTGATTATTGTAACTCGCTCTACTATGGCCTACCTGACTCTATACTCTATCCTTTAAGTAAAGCTTTTAACTCTGCTGCTCGTCTAGTTGCTCGTGCCCCTTTCTTTTCTCATATATCTCCATATTTTGTTCTCTTGCACTGGCTACCTATAAAATATAGAATAATTTTTTAAATTTGCACGTTCATGTATAAGTTTCAATCTAAATTATTTCCTAAGTATTTATCAGATATATTAATTGAACCTAAACGCCCCGGTTTACGATCGTCTTCTTCTCGCTTTTTCTTAACTCGTGTTAAACAGTCTTTTGCTAAATCTGCTTTTGCTTTTTCTGGTCTTTTTCTCTGGAACTCTCTACCTACTTCTCTGACTACTTCTCCATCACTTGCAAAGTTCAGAGCGGATCTCAAGACCCATCTGTTTTCAAAATTCATTGAGGAGCGCTGTTGAACATCGCGGAAATAGAGCTTTATAAGCTAATTGATTGATTGATTGATTGGTAGTTAACAGTTATAGAAACTCAATTCTATTTGTTAATCATTAGCAATAAATAAATAATTTGAAAAATTTATATCAACTACATATACTTGAAATTAGGAATGCACCGACGTTTGGTCCCGGTTAAAATCCGCCGAATTTAAGCGTCTATCAACATTTAAAAATGTTATAAATAGAAAATTTTTTTATTGAATTCAATTAATTTTACGTCAATAAGTTAAAGGCTAAGCATATATGACACATAATAACAACATCACTAATTATGAGGTGAGCTGGACAATTTTCTTTATGTTCTAATTTTCTAACATGGGTTATGCATAAATTATGAGCTGATCTTTGTGTAAAAGAACTTGTGCACGTGTATATACTATATAATTGTATATAATGGAGCATATAGCTACATATTATTTATATATATAGACATAAGCGCGTAATTTAAGAACATAGTATGTTAAAGGTTAGGCTAGGCATACATGACACATAATTACAACATCACTAATTGTAAGGTGAGCTGGACAATTTTCTGTGCTATAACATGGGTTATGCATAAGTTATAAGCTGATCTTTGATAACAGAATTTGGCATATCACACAACTTATTTATATATTTGAATTAATTAACTATTTGCTTGGTGTTATTTTTTGATGTTCAACATAACCGTAAATTTGAGTATTTTTTTAACGTATGTAAAATGGTAACTAAAATCCGGTTTAAATTTAGTGTGTTTAAGCGTCTCTCTGGTTACTATTTTAATAAAATGACAACAACACAATTTCACTTGTACAATTTTAATAGGAATGACGTCACTGGTTGCCCATTTCATTGCATATTGCAAATACGTCGGAATTTCCATCGTGTTAAATCCTTTCAAAACAGCCTCAATAAGTGCCATAGAAAAATCGGTTACAACATTCGAATACAAAGGCCATTCTTTCAATTTTTTTGAGACGTGGTGCTTATAGTCAACAAGTACTTGACTTATGTGATCCACGTCGTGCCTACATGTTACAAAGTCGATCATTGGAATTATTCTATTATCTACTGAAATAACACCAGTGTAATAAAAAATTTTCTTCTGCTATGAGCTGGTCCTTCTTATCACCGATCCTGTCGAATCAAATTACAACACTGGCAATATGTTCTTTTTTTTGGTTCGTTTAGCAACTTCAACCAGTTTGTATGGATATAAAACGATGCATAACGGTTCACTAACATGTGGCTGATATATTGTTAGAAAGGTAATTTAATTATATTACATCAGCGGTAGAAATGAAGTGTGTTTGTTTTTCGTGTTTTGAACACCCTGGAAGGCTGTTTTTTTCAGTGGCTGATATATTGTTAGAAAGGTAATTTAATTCTACATCAGCGGTAGAAATCTTTCTTGATGCGGCAATTATGAATAGTGAAAAAAATATTTTTGTGATTTGATGCACAATGAAATGTGTTAGTTTTTCGGGTTTTGAACACCCTGGAAGGCTTTTTTTTTATTTTTTTTAGTGGCTAATATATTGTTAGAAAGGTATTTTAATTCTACATCAGTGGTAGAAATCTTGTTTTGAGGCCGCAATTATGAATGGTGAAAAATAAAATTTTTGTGATTTGATGCACAATGAAGTGTGTTTGTTTTTCGTGTTTTGAACACCCTGGAAGGCTGTTTTTTTCAGTGGCTGATATATTGTTAGAAAGGTAATTTAATTCTACATCAGCGGTAGAAATCTTTCTTGATGCGGCAATTATGAATAGTGAAAAAAATATTTTTGTGATTTGATGCACGATGAAATGTGTTAGTTTTTCGGGTTTTGAACACCCTGGAAGGCTTTTTTTTTATTTTTTTTAGTGGCTAATATATTGTTAGAAAGGTATTTTAATTCTACATCAGTGGTAGAAATCTTGTTTTGAGGCCGCAATTATGAATGGTGAAAAATAAAATTTTTGTGATTTGATGCACAATGAAGTGTGTTTGTTTTTCGTGTTTTGAACACCCTGGAAGGCTGTTTTTTTCAGTGGCTGATATATTGTTAGAAAGGTAATTTAATTCTACATCAGCGGTAGAAATCTTTCTAGATGCGGCAATTATGAATAGTGAAAAAAATATTTTTGTGATTTGATGCACAATGAAATGTGTTAGTTTTTCGGGTTTTGAACACCCTGGAAGGCTTTTTTTTTATTTTTTTTAGTGGCTAATATATTGTTAGAAAGGTATTTTAATTCTACATCAGTGGTAGAAATCTTTTTTTGAGGCCGCAATTATGAATGGTGAAAAAAAATATTTTTGTGATTTGATGCACAATGAACTGTGTTTGTTTTTCGGGTTTTGAACACCCTGGAAGGCTGTTTTTTTTAGTGGCTGATATATTGTTAGAAAGGTAATTTAATTCTACATAAGTGGTAGAAATCTTTTTTTGAGGCCGCAATTAATAATATTTTTAATCGATTTTTATGTTCAACTTACTGTCAATTTTTGTATGTTGTTCAATACATCATACAATCATTGTTCATACATGCGTTACTTAAATATACAGAATACATACTTTTCATACATTTCAATCAGTTAAGGATTTATATATCTATACAATTATTGGTAACATATATGAACATCTGCTGTGCATTCAGCAGATGGTCCTCTCTTTTTTCACGATCTCTCCGCGCACATATAGGTCGGTCATTGTGGCTGGTGGCTAAGTTCAGAATCATATAGTTGCCTGCTTGTCATGCTTCAGATTCCCTGGCTTCCTCTTACAGTTGTAGCAGTAAGGCATTTTTTGCTGAAGAAATTTTTCAAAAATTCTTTTTAAACATTTTGATGTGTTTCGCTCTTTTGAATAGAGATGGAGCTTTTGTAGTCTCCGATTTGGTTTTTGCCGTGGCAGCCCCCATCGTAATTATCACCATTTTCATGCCCAACTTTATTTGTACAGTTGTCATTCTTACTGAAGCAGTAATAATAATCATCATCAAATACGTCGTATTCATCAACGTAATCACCATTATAATCATTATCGTAACCGTCGTAGTAATGGCCAACATCGTCTTAGCAATCAACTCCATATCCATTCTCCTCAACTTCATCATCATACTTTTCATTGTTCTGACCGCAACTTGCGATTACGGCTTCTGTGGCTGCTTCTTTTGTTGCTGTTATTGTTATTTCATCTGTGACTGGTACTTTCAGATACAGCAAAAAGTAGTTATTAGTAGGCAGGACGGTTATTTTCTGGGCGTTGTTTTCCCCTTCTGACTCAGAGACGTAGCACTCATAAAATCCAGCCGGGAATGGGTAAGATCCCACACCGATTGGAGTCATCGAGAAACGAATTGGAACGTGTGGTGGCTTCACTGTTGCCAGCCGTTTCGGTCTGGTTCGCGTTATATAGCGGAAAGCTGAATGAATGAATAAAATGAGGTCTGTGATTATTTTCATATTCGTTGAAATAAATCTTTCAAATATGAAACAGCAAATATATCTAGAACAATTCTGAATGAAACACGCGACAAACATTGTAATTAAACAACAAAATCACCAATCGTTCGGTCAGTTACTAAAATTTAATTTTTAACATTAAATGATTTGTAAAGAAAGCATTAATTAATTTGTAATTCGTTTATACATTTTCATTCAATCAACATTCCTTCAAATATTGATGCATTAATTTATTCATTTCGTTTCATTATTTGGAAAATTTAATTTTCAACAAACAGTAAACGTAAAGAGTCCATTAAATCGTTAATTCGTACATCCATCCATTAATCAATTCATTCATATAAAATTTATTAACTCAATAATTAATTTATTAAATCAAATCATTCAATTCCTACCTTTTTTACCTCATTCTAGGAAAGCTTTAACACGCTCGACGCAATTCAGAAAGAAAGACTCCTACGATCGGATGGCTTATATATATATTAACCGTCAGCCAAGTTTCTTTGTCTACTGCGTGCTGGTCATAAAAACAGCCACAACAACAATAAAAATTCAACTGTGGACAATGATAACATGTGAATGATATACATTTCTATACGTAATATGCATATTGAACTCATATGCACAAGGGTATTATAATGTATTTTATATACATTTCATATATGACACACATTTATCTATATAAATTTTCATGTATGATACACATATATCTACATACATTTCATATATGATACACATATATCTATATAAATTTTCATATATGACACACATGTATCAATATACATTTCATATATGATACACATACATCTACATACATTTCATATAGGATACACATATATCTATATACATTTCATATGTGATACGCATACTTCTTTATACATTTCATATATGATACACACACATATATTTATATATATATCTATATAAATTTCATATATGATACACATATTTCTATATACATTTTTATATATTATACAAATGTGTCTATATTATACATCAGGTTATACATTAAATACATGAAAGACGATGTAGCTCTTATGTATTTGTATACAATTTCATTCGTTTCATCATATATGCACTGTATACATATGTACATTGCATTAAGACGGTCAGGAATGCACTTATTGGTGAAAATCATAGCACGTTCGGGGCGTTTAACTTCCAATTTAATATAAATATCCCACATTTTTATTATATATAATTATATGTCTTATTAAAAAATATCGTTGCTTTTTTCTTTTATACTCTTGATTGCGGTAGACATGTCTAAAAGAGGTCGTGATGGTTCATCGGGTGGTAAGTTCAGAATCACGTTTGCTCTTCCCGTTGGAGCTGTTATCAATTGTGCGGATAATACGGGGGCCAAAAATTTATACATCATCTCTGTTCATGGCATTAAAGGTAGATTGAATAGATTGCCTGCAGCTGGCAGTGGTGATATGGTTATGGCAACAGTAAAAAAAGGCAAACCAGAACTTAGGAAAAGGTAATGCCGGCTGTATATAAATAAATATATATATATATATATATAATAAATATAATATATAAATATAATAGATAAACGTAGGCTCACACGTACACACACACAAACACACGCACGCACAAACACACGCACACACACAAACACAAAAATTTGTTGCTGTGTCTATTATTATTATTCCAAAGACGAGTTGTGCGTTAATTCAGAATGTAGTACTAGGCCTCCGTTAGATAGGTGGTGCTTGAGTCACCTGGATAATGTAGTAATAGTCATAGTAATATAGGTTTGATGTTCACAACCATCAATTTCACGTTTATATTGATAGGCGGTTGTTTTTAGAAGAGGGTTATAGCTGGTTGTTGTGCTATTTTTGATGATGAGATTTTCTGTTTTGGGGTTTTATCATTATATTTTATTATATTGTTATAAATACAGCGCTCCATAATTATGACAATAATTATCTATGGTACGCCGTATTTTAAAATTTCTATGCATTGCAAAAGAAAGCTGTATAAATAGGACGACCTACATACGAGGCGAAAACACGTGTTTACAGAAAGTTACTAAGTGTGGCAAGTACGAGTTGAAGTGCGTGTGTTTTACAAATTGAGTTCGTTCGTTTACAAGTGTGCGATTATAAAACAATTCATTCTGTAATTACTGGTTGATATTGCGGCTACTTTAATAAATTCGTATTGGACAATTTATCGTTCGAGTTGATTCTTTATCGGATATACGAACCCTACGGTTGTCGGTTGTAAACAACCCCAGCGAATTTATAACAAAATGTTAGCAGTTTGATTTATTGGTTGAGGGTAGTGGGTGGTTTTACATTTTTCTTTATATTATTCATTATGGTTTTATCAATTTTAAATTTGTTGTTCATGTACAATATTATACAAAACAATACAATTGTCTTTAAATGGAATGCTTTTTGGGAGTGGTTGTCGTTGATTTGATTGTTACTGTTGTTTTGTTGTGGCCGTTGTTATTATTTTTATTTAGCTTACATTAATAAGCGAGTCTATCCTCTTTACACCCATTGTTGACCAGCATCTGAGAGCTACACTGGTTCAGATGAAATACAATAACACTTCTTTTATATCTATCTACGCACTTGTTATAGCTTTTCAGACTTGAGTTTGCAATAGTTCTTTTCATTCACACACACGAGTGTCGAATTTACCGTTTTTTATTTGGACGTTAATATCGAGGTAGTTAAGGATGCTGTTGTCTACGTCCTCTAATGTAAAGTTAAGTAATGAGTTATATGTGAGGGAGCTCTTGATATTGATGATGTTGTGTTCACTTTCTGCTAAAATAAAATTTAGACTATATACCGGCAGCAGAATGGGTGGTGTAGAATTTTTGTCGTGGTGGTTTTCGACGACGCCATCGTGAAGGTTGCCGCAGCGTTCCTTCCTACCGCTTCTTTCGTCGACACGCTCGTCGTCGCCGTTGTCCTCGTTGCGACGGCAATCGTCGGCACGGTAGGGTCGGTGTCGGCCATCAGCGCCGTAACGATCGTACATGCCACCGGCCACTCGATACCGCACACCCACGCTTCCTTCACGCGGGCGGCCGCTTCCCTGATCGGGACCCGCAGGTCTACAATATCTTCTACAGACCTCAGAGTCGAAATACACGGGCCGGGCAAAAGAAATGTTTCGCCCTTCTTGCCGGACGTACTGACCAAACTTTCCGCACGCTCGCAAGTCTTCTCTCAAGCATTGGGTCATTTCTTTATTATTATTGTGTTTATTAAAACGGAAACAGAATTAACCTTTATTATCAATTATATTCGACAACGATCAATTAAAATAACTAATTCAATAACCAAATCATAAAATAATCCAATAACCTAGAATAACCAACAGTTCATAATAATCTACAACCGTCAACCGTTCTAACGTCAACTCCGCACAAGAACAACAGAACGAAGAAAAGGGGGCCTTAATTCATTTGTGCCGATTATTTATAGACTTGCACGGCGCTCTCTCATAGGTAAGCGCTCGTACTTAGGGCTAGTATCCGACCCACGTGACCATGTAAAATTTCCATTACATCAGATTTTACAGTGACATAGATGCTTTGTCCTTTAGTTTAATACTTTTTTTTTACACAACCGAGATAAAAATACACAAAACCCTCTAATGAAAAGCCCATTGCTGCTCTATCTACCTGCTTGCCATTTGGGTCGTAAAATGGACATTCCTATGTAAAAATCTACAGTTGTTGTTTTTTTTTATAACAAAATTGTGTTTTTCATGTCAAAAAATATGAAAAACTGCAAAAAGTGGAACTGGAAGGAAAACCTGTAAATGAGCTAAAAAATAGAAAATGGGAATTTTAAGGAACGTTGTCATAACAGGGAATTTGGGAGGAAATCGGTAAGGAGAAAAAAATAAAAGGGAATTGGTAAAATGTTTCAATTTCCGCTCACTTAATGCTAACGATTCTATTTAAATGTACAAACATACAATGAAGAAAAATTACGTCAAATAAAACTATTTATGATGAAAAGTTTAATTAATAGTTGTGATACAAATAAGCGTTTGTTAACTGCATAGAAATTTACGCTACTTAATTAAAGTAGAAATTATTTCTCGTAAACGTCCAATGATTACACATTTTTGTGGATAATCAAAAAGTGTCATAAGAATGAAAAATAGTAATAGGGCAATATAACATTGAATCAGGCTATCTACGATTTGTATAAAAAATTCTGAAAAACTGAAAACACGACGATTTTTTGTGATTTATGAGAAATGAGAAGATAATTAAAACAGTGGCGAATCCAAAATCTTGCGCGTGGGGGATGATTTTCAAATTCCCAAAGTTGATAACTTTTTTCATTTTTGCAAAACTCCCTTTTAGTGGGGCGCTTGAGAATGAGTTTAACAATTAAAATTTGATGACCTTTTAATAATCGCTGATTTTCCCGTTTATTACAATATTTACTTCATTTATGGAGTAGCATTCCCCTGCATTTCGATTGGATTCGCCGCTGAATGTAAATTGTATTAGTGTTCTAAATAATAATAACTAATGCTATTAAACTCTCTTGTTAGTGAAATTAATGAAATATTTAACTTGTATCTCCAACTAAAACATGTTTCTTGACAAAGAAATTGCGATGAAATTAATAATTACTTACTATCAAAGAAAGACAATATAGCAAATATTAAAAGCTTGAAGAATATGCTCACAAGTGATTTTATCAAAAGTAGTAATATTAAACATTATAAACAAATTACAAGCAAAAATGTGCTAACATTAAAGCTGAAAAAATTGTGTACAACATGATAGAAAAGATATATTTCGAATTGGAATCATCTAAACAGGATAACAACATCAAGGTCATCGTCTCATCTTCAGGTTTTCAGTATCTTATATTATCAATTCATTCACCACTTTATATTTCAATATCAACTTCACAGAGGACAGGCAGGAGCGAGCTGCAGTCATCGTTCAGCCAGAAGGTTCTGCTTGAAATTTTGATGCATTGATTGGTGGAATTCAATGCACGCGGCTGTCCAGAGTCCCAATATGAATTAACGACTGGACTGATTGTTCCTTATTAATTGACGGTTGTGCAAAAATATGGACAATTCATTTTATTGAATTTTTAATATTTTGAAAATTTATTTGAAATAATTACTCATATGATGTACTACTCCTAAATGTAGAGTGCGTAGTTGTTGAGGAGTCTGGCCTTTCTTTGCTGTAGCGGGCTCAAATAAGGAAAGATTCCCACCAATCATGTGTGGTGTTTATATGTGTTTGTGTACGCTGTGTCGTTGAATTAATACTCTGAAGCTGGTGCAGTTAAAGTTAATGACCTTTAACCTTTTAAATAAAGCTTTGTTTCAACAGTAATAATTTTTAATAACCTTTAACCTTTTAAATAAAGCTTTATTTTGTAGGGATCAAACATTCATTTATTAACTATCTTATGTATTAATTATTATTAAAGATTATTGCAATTTTCAATGTTACTTAATCTATGTTAATTTTTATGTCTTTGCTTCTGTCTCGATTTCTACCCTTTTTTTTCCTGATAGCTTGTAAACGAAACGGTTCGAGATTAACGTGAGAATAAAGATAATATTTTATTACGCCTAAATTGTGTTTGTTTTATTTATTTTAACTCACAACAAGGTGTCTTGTTAGTAGCATAAGTTTGTACTAACAATTTCAATAGTAATAATTGCATGTTAAATTGTTTTTATTTGTGTTTTAATTTTAGAATATTGTTTTCTAATATTTTGCCAGTATACTTGTAGAAGTTAACACTTATCATGTCTCTGTTATTCACCTTGGTAGGGTTCCAAGATCCAAGTTGATGATGTGCCGTTGATGGTCCTTTTACGTCCGGCAGTCCAGGATGATGTGAAATCTGCATGTGGTTCATCACAATTGTGATTTAATTTTATTTTCCTAACATTGAAACTTTTTAAAAGTTTAAACTTTGAATTAAACAACCAAATGCACTCGAGTCATTGATTCCAATCATTTAACTTCAAATATTAAACAATTACGAATATGAGACAATCACACAAAATTATATAAAGTACAAGAAAATTATGATTTCAAATCTAGGCGGCTTCTTTGATTTATGACTACTCACATTGATATGTTTGATACAATCTTGTCAGAATCAATTTTTCGATGTTATCATCGATTGTAACAGGGTGTGAGTTGGACAGTTCATTGCATAACTTTCTCGAATCGAGCCAATCGTTCATGGCATCTGCCTGGTAACTGTAACATTTGTGGCTCGCCATCACGTACATGAAGTTGAGTGGACAATCTTCAAATTAAAAAAATTCTATTTATAAAAAAATAAATAAAATCAATAAAATTATAGAAATAATATTAACTGTGGGCAGCATAGGCCACGCATCCTCCAGTGAGTTTTCTTGTATCGAGGTACGCTTTGTTCATTTTTGGTACACAGGAACAATTTCCAATTTTAGTACGGTAGTTGACTCCTCTCAAGTTCATTTGTGTTGCTTGCTAATTTTTCATAAATGAGTTGAAAGTTTATTTTTTTAATGACAGCCCTAACTCTCTTGCATCTTTACAATTTGTTTTCTGAAAACTCGTTTTCATTGAATTTGCTGAAAATGTTTGTATGAAATAACGTTGGTGCTGAATTTATTATATTGCAAATTTTTGAGCACTTTGTTAAAAAAATTTTCAAGCCCTGTTAAGCGTATACATTTGATAATTTTCGTATAAAGAATACACGTTTATAACTCACGACGAGGCAACAACAAACTGTAGATAATTCAGTTACAATTCTCGGATGTTCTAAATAAAATTTTATGAGTCACTTGATTTCCTTTAGGTACAAAATGTAAACAAAACTGATATACGCGTAAATTTAAAAATTCTTGTTTGATGATGTTAAAATGAGACATTAAACCCTTTCAAACTCATTTTCAACAATCCGTGCTATGTAAATGGATGTGAGGCTTTGTAATAATGTGGTAATTAAAACATTCATTCTAAGGGCTTGTTTATATTATAAATCTACATGATGTAAAAAATATTTAAAAATGGCCATATCATAATATGTTACTAACAAACACAACACATACATTTATACTCACTTGAGGGTTAAATTATAGTTAAATTAAGGACATAGATAAAATATTTTCTATTAGAATGCAATTTTCATAAATAAATAAAAATTAATTTCTTTTTCAAAATATTTTGATTAAACGTTCGTTCATCAAAAGCTCATGAAGGTTTTTCATAGTGCAGTTACTGAATTACATTATTCGCGCTGTCAAAACCGTCAAAAACTGTCAGCACCGTCATCATCTTCCTCCTCATCGACATTGTCTATTAACTAACAACTTTTTCTTTAAATGTTCAAGCTTGTTTATGTTCACTTTGAAAGTAAAGCTTTTCATTTATTTATTTTGCATTAGTTTTTCAACTGTTAAACTCATTAAACTAATACGGGTTTTTTTGCATAAAATATATCGAAACAACAATAACTAATAACAATAATTTAAATAGATAAATAGCAAGAGTTACGAAAAAAGTGTTACTGACGAAAAAATATTTGAAAAAAATAATTTCCAACTCGAAATTTGAATTTGCAACAAAATTTGTTGGTAAAAAAACAAAAAACAAAAATGTTTACTCATGCAGATATATTAACATCTTCATATACAATTTAAGTTCCTATTTTAAATACAACAATTTTTATTTGTTGAATGATGAAGTATACTTTTTGAGCTGTTACAAACTTTAAAAAATATCTGTAACTGTTTCTATTTTGTCTTATAAAAAGTGTTAACGCGTCGAGGCATTTAAAATTGCTATTCTAATGAGCCGCACTTTTACTAGGTTCTAGTGAACAAAAATGTTGAAAATTTTTCAATGAAACAATACCCATTAAGTTAGTTGCACATTTTTTAACCAAATTTTTAAAGTTTAGTTAAGTTAATTGCTCGTTTTATGTAGAATTTTCCAAGTTTAGTTAAGTTAATTGCACAGACCAAATTTATAAATAAGTGTAATAATGTTTCAATAATTACTACACAAGGCACCTTGTCATTTAATACCTTATATTATCTTTGTGCATTAAATAAATGTAAAAAGATAAAAGATGAATTTAATTGAATGCCACCATTCAAAATATACCTCTCTATATTACTTTCATCGACTTTGAAAAGGCATTCGATTCAATCAACAGAGAGATGATTTTCGCAATCCTACGACACTACCTCATTTCAGATAAAAGTCATTGCTGCAATTCGATTACTCTACGATTTGTCAATTAGCAGAGTATTTGTGGGCGGCAAACAATCAAAGAAATTTATTATAAAAACAAGAATTTTGAAGGAGAGGACTTTGGTTATATCACACATAGAAGTAGCAAAACACAGGCCACATCAAAATAGCACTGCAAAGCTAGACCAAAGTCATTCCCAACTCCGACAACCATTAATTAAAAAATCGGAAATTTTGCTATCTCGGCTCTTCAGACAATAAAGGACTACTAGAAAATAAATTCGAAAAGGCTCAATAACAACTCAATTGATTTAGCTTCAGTGCGGCATAAATCGGCTTTTTTTTATTATTTAAAAATCAGGATCTGACAGACGCAAAAACTGTAACAACAACCAAAATAAGTGAGAAAATAAATACAAAAAGTGAGGAAGAAAAATGATAAAACATGAAAAATGAAATATGTTAGAATAAAATAAATAATAATAATAAGAAAAGTAAAAGAAAAGTAATTGACGATGGAATATAAAATGAAGTAACGGCAAATTGATAGATTAGATGATGACTTAGTGAGTTAGTGAGGTGATCGATAAATAAAAGCTAGACCTGTGAGTGAAAAAGTTTTAATGAGTATTAATATGTTTGATGACTTATTAATAGGCTAGACTTCTAAATAAATATCCAAAAGGCCGTCTAAATGACCTTCAACCCACCAGAAAATTTCAATAATAAGGCTTCACTCAAGTGTAATTGTGAAAACAAAAAAAGTAAATTTTAAATATCTGGGTTCTTATGTAGGAACAACAAAAAAAGACCTGGATGCATGAATCGCACTTACATGGGTGGCCTTCCACAAACTAAGACCTATCCAGATAGCACCAAACTTGACAAAGAGTTCGGACTATGTCCCTTCAACGCGGCGTGCATTTAAAACTTCCTCAACGGCTGCGAATAAAAAACATTAGATTAAAACTTCAAACTAAGAGGACGTTTTTGTTCAAAAAATCTATAAAATCATGTTTGGTATATAGCAAGCAAAGGTACCCCATACATGACGAACAGAGATTTATTTCTGCGCGTTCACAATGCAACAAGAAATATCAAAGGAGATAAGAAATTAAAAATTCAATTAATTTTTCTCATTAGTCAGCTATATGCTGATGATTCTCTTATTTATACTTGTTTCCCTCCATAAATCTCAATTGCGTTCCTCATAATCTATCTCTATGTCTTTCTCCTTTGGTTTGACTATGTATTTTAAAATTAATCTTTCTAAGTTTGAATTAATTTGTTCTAATAAATCTAAACACTCTATTAATACTCATTCTATTATCTTACTTGATTTTAAAATTTTTGATATTTCTCATAAGTTTTGTGGTCTAAGCTTCATCTTTGATTCTAGCATGTTTCTTTCTTCTCAGATTAATAATGAAAAATAAAAAAAGTGTTTGCCTGTTCTTGACGATCCTACTATTTTCCTTCTTGTTTCTTCATTAGTTTTATTTACGATTGATTATTGTAACTCGCTATACTATAATTTTCCTGTTTTATATTATAATCTTCATTTTTCTTTTAACTTTTAACTCTACTGCACGTTTTGTTGCAAGTGCTCCTATCTTTTCTCATATATCTCCATATCTTGTTTTTTGCACTGGCTTCTTTACAATATAGAAAAATTTTAAAATTTGCACATTACTGTACAAGTATCAATCTAAATTCTTATGTATTTTTTAGATATATTAATTAAACCTAAACGTCCCAGTATACAACTGTCTTTTGTTTCTCTTTTCATGTTCATTCGTATTTAAACATTCTCAGGTTATATCTGCAGTTTCTTTTATGGCCCTTTTTTGGAAGTTTCTATTCCTCTCTCTACCTACTTTTTCATTACTTAAAAAGTTCAAAACGGATTTCAAGACCCATCTGTTTACCAAATTTCCTGAAGAACGCTGTTGAACATCGCATCGTGGAAATAACGCTTTACAAACTAATTGACTGATTTGGTTTTTTCATTTAAAACCATGTTTGAAAGTGGTTTATGATTACTAAAAACGGTGGAGTAAATTGAAAAGGAGTTAGAAAATTTAGAACATTTTAGAATGATTTGAAATACTTCAAATATGTTTACAATATGTTTATCAACGATAAGTGCTTCGTAAAAAGATATCAAGCTGTTTAAAATCAAATCCATTCTATTCAAAAAGAAATCATAATTTATAAAAAAAAAAAACTCAAGTGACAACAATACTTACCAAGCACTGGTGAATGCAATTGGCGGCGGAAGAAGCTTGCAAGTGAATGAACTCGGTCATATCCACGTAGCAGACATCAATGGTTTGGTTGATAAGAACCATCGAGCTTTGCACTTTAGTGAACAACACTTGATCCGTTTGTTTTATCAGATACGAAAACAGAAATATTGAAATTATAATCAAAACAAACGATGAAAATAATTTTTTGACAATCTCCATCGTGTCTTCTAAAGTAAATTTTCATTTAAACACCAATGCTTATAAAGGAATGTTTGGTAACAGGTACGGGTAAGCGTTTGCTTCACACGGAGAGAGAAAATAGTGCGTTTATCTATATCTCTCTTTTTTTTCCGTTTCACTTTCCTTCTCTCTTTTTTTATTTATAATTGGATATATATATATATAAATATATATATATATATATGTGTGTGTGTGTGTGTATGTATGTATTGTGTGTGTGTGTGTGTGTGTGTATTGTATGAATTCTACCATTCTGTTGCCATTAATCAATTTATTTTTGTCTTTACAATTTTTCTGACTGTAATTTTTTGGAAATTGTTCAATTTATTGAAAATATGATTATTATCCATGTTCATCATGAAAATTTAATGAAACTGTTGTTATCCAAACTTATCAAGCAGATAGGCCTTATCTCAATTTTTCACAAATCATTTTCAGTGCAAGTATGGTTTATATAGTTTCTTTAAACAATTACAATGAAGAACAAAGAAATGACATCAACAAAGATGAAGAATACGACACCAACTATGTATCTCACTTTGCTAAAATAACTACATAAACCAAACCTGTACTGAATATATAAACAGTCATTTAATTAGTTATAACTTACGTTCGTCAATATCGATGATTTCTCTGTTTCTAAATTTATATAAGTAGGAAGGATTTCAAGTGCACGTTAATGAATATTTATTATAGAATGTTAACCGACACTGACAATGATTGGATAGAATGGAGTTTATATAAAACAACTGACTAATGACTCAAGTTAATAACTGCATAAGTCTACAATGTTGACTAGCATAGTCGCATGTCAAACTTTTGCCTATTTTTCTTAACCTTATTTTTGCATGAGCTTTTTTAAATTTTCATGAACACAACAACTATAGGTATAAACTAGAAAAAAAGATGGGATGAAATTTTATGATCTAACTTCTTTTAAAATTCAACTCTCAAGTGAAGTAACAACTTCATCACTGAAGTCTCCACTGAAAGTATTGAAGATCTTAGCGCAAGGACGAGTTATTTCTTAACTTTCATTCTTTGTTAACAATTGTTGTTGAGTTAATTTAACTTAGGTCTGTAAAATTTAATAAAACTTGAAACGTATTTGCAAATTTGCAAACATGTTGTTCCCGAATTTTGTCATAATGTTTTCAGAACAAAACTTTAAAGCATATAACTTATAAAACTTTTCGGAAAATGGGGCTTTTGCAAGTTTAATATTTATAAACTTTCGTTTAGGAATTTGGAAAAACAAGTTTCTTAAGAGTTAATTAAGAGTTTTATGATTTGGCAATTGTTTAACTGAAGTATTTTGGTGATTGAAAATTTTACAAAAATAATAAAAAATTTGAAATTTATTCTTTAATAATTTGCTTCTATAAAAGATTAATCTTTGTTACTTTTAAATAACGTAGTTTCAAATAATTGTCCTCAGTTCATTTGAAATATGTTTTTTCAAACATTTTATGAGATAGACAAAAATATAATTTCATCATTTAATGCAAAAATGTTTATTTAAAACTTAAAATTCGCAGAAAATTTTTGGTTGATTGAGAGAAGAATTTATTGTTCATCGTCGCACCATTTTACCATGAGTTTTTGTTTATACAGAACAATTTTTAAAAAGAATAACAATTGCTTTTCTAATATATCTTTTAAAAAAATACTCTATTGTTTGTTTTAATTTAAATTTTAAAAAATGCATTTCAATTAATATTTTTATAAGTTTCTTAGAAGCAAAATAATTTGAAAGTTCAATTGTTTGAAAATTAATTCGTTTTTTTATCTCAAAGTTCCTTGAGAAAAAATTGCATACCAACGTTATGTGACTTTGTGCCAGATGGAGTAAATACAAGTCTCGTAGCTGGCTTGAATAATTTTTTCCATGCAAAACAGAAGCTTTAATGAAGAAAATATTTTCTGTTCTCGCTAGTTAATTCAGCAAAAATTACTTGGGAGAGTTTGTTTAGCTAGAAATTAAAAGAAATGAACGAAACGTATCATGTTTTAAGAGGCAGCTTCAATTTTTAAAGAATTCTTTGACATAGAGGAGTCTTATTAAATTTTATTAAAATTGGTTGTTATTATAATGCTATTTCATCTTTTGGCTTTATTCTGTCTTTTTAGGCTGTGAGTTTTTATATTAATTTAATCTGTTTTATAGTAGTTTTAACGAAAGAGTAATAAAGTTGATGGTGCTGGTGAAGTTGACGATGGTGGTGAAGTTGATGAGGAAAATAATGATGAATAAAATGTAAATAATTATGAAGTCATAAAAAGTAAAATTAATGGATGATTCAACTTTATAAATGTTTGCTATTCATCAAAAGTTCTTTTGTTTCAAATTTCAAAGGCAATTTTTTGTCGTTTCAAAAATTTCCATGATTAATATGATGTCGTTGTTAGTTTTGCCAAAAAATGCCAATAGTTGGATAATAGAAATTCTGATGACAGTGATGATGATGATGCGAGATGTTCATGGCCATCAAAATTTTTTAATTAATTTATCTAACTATGCAGGTACTGTAACAAGTCTACTTGAATTTTACTAGGAGACATGTTATTTATTAATTGCAGCGATACGATGTATCTGTCAAAATGTTCTTCATCATATCCTGAATGGATTGGTCATCAATTTGTGTTACTAGAAATATAAAGTTTATGTGCATTTTAATATTTTGAAATGTGTCATTTGCTCAATGAGATGAAAAAGTTTGTACAATGATTGATGTTTAGAGGTTTCCCACTGTCTCAAAACTACAAAAAATGTCTATCTAGACAAATATGAGAAGTAACTTGATGTGATTTTTTATATTAAAGTATAATTTCTTGCTTACAATCTTACACATATTAAATTAGATACATAAGTAACAAGACTAATATATCTGCAGGTCTTAAAAAACCTTTATGCTAACATAAAATAATATTTAATGACAATTGTCACATTTTTCAGACGAGAAAAGCAATTGAAACCCAAAACAGAAAAAAGTTTGATCAAAACGAAATCCGCAGCTTAACCAAAAAACATACCAGTTTGTTTTAGTTAATTTTAGTTTAATCCATAACTAAATATAAAACATTAAATAAGCTGAAAAAATTCTAAAAAAAAGTATTAAGTTTCCTTAATTTTCAACTTTTCAATAGATTTTTCCATTTTTTTTACAATATCTTCTATATTTCCATGTTTTCAATTGTCAAATGTTGTAAAAAATATTCTTGCTACATGCACTTAAGATCAATTTCAATTGCCTTCCATATTTAAAATTTACTTATTCAGCACGCCCGGCATTGTTTTTGCCGCGGTTTGATTAAAGAGTGTGCCTCGTGAGCTAGATGAGGCTTTTAGAGCAAGCAGTTTATCATACATAAATACGCAGGGCCTGCCGTCACGGATAAGAATTGCAACCACGTGGATACATAAACAATAATCCATGTTTAAATGCACTCGCACGTTTTCATTATTTTAAATGAATTATATACAAGATTTTTTTTGGGTTCAATATTTTTGAAAAATTATCTTTCTTTAGTATTTCTTTAAAAAAATTCAAACACAAATATGTGTGACCCGACGAACATGATAAGCATGGACCTTTCTGTATCCGAGTCCAGTAACTGCTTGCATAAGTTTCAAGTGTCAGCAAACCAATCAGTGAATATACTTTTTAAAAATGTTATTCAGCGACATCAACATAAAAGACCTGCTTTTTAATTCAATTTTGTTACAGGATTTTGATGTGATCAAAGTTTAATAATAAATTTTTCAAATAAAATCAACCATTTAATACAACAAATTGTCATTGTAATATGATTTTTTAAATAATTTTTTATTTGTATTTGTTATTATTAATTTTTAAAAACACTTTAGAGCTAAAAAACATTTTTTAAACTCGTACTACGATTACCACCAATGCGAAAACCAGCATCACATTCTTATACAAACAAATCAGTGATATCAGGCAGACATAGGAAGGTGTTGGTTAGGAAAGGTTGTTGGCATGATCATTGTTAAAATTGAAAATGCTGCTTTGAAAATACTTTAAGGTGTAACTACACGCAAGGAAATTTTTGTAGAATTGTCAGGACTGCAGCGTGCTCGCTGATAGGTAGGCAAGAATTTTTTAATTTTTTAAAAATGTAACAAAAAAGAACAAACGTCTATGTCAAAACACATTTTTGAGATTAAATTTTGAATGATTTAATGTTGACGATAATAAGTACACTTATCCCCCAATTTACACAGTAGATACGTTCCTGAAAAAAACGTCTAAATCAGAAATTAAAAATTCTCAAGTCAAAATCATGTAAATCGAAAAGCTTCAGAAAACAGTTGTGATTTTATTTCAATATTTTAGGTGTACACAGAAATAAAAACAAAATGCATTGACAGGTTAAAATATGTAATATATTACGGAAACAATGTTTTTTTTATTTAATTACAATACATTAAACAGAAGAACAAAAAATAAAACTAAAATAAAATTATCATTCATCACTGTCAGAAATTACTCTCATTCTTTCTTTCGGAATCGAAGGTTCGAATTCACTTTTATCACTCGAATTCACTTTTATCACTCGAATTCACTTTCATTTGTTCCGATTCGATGTTTGAAGCAGAAATATTTACATTATGAGAGATTGTAATAAAATCGGTTATTAATAATGGCTTCGAATTTTTTGTAAGATCTTTGTAAACTTTTTCATATTGAGCCAACTAGCGATTTAAGTCACGTTGGAATCGTAAAGCCCTTTCAACGTTTGGGTCATTTTGTATAAAGTGCGATAAAAAAAACTTATTTGGAAACTTTGTAAAAGCGAAAACGTGTAAAACAAGTGCGGTGTAATGCTGAAGTATGAATCGATCCGTCGTAGACTAGAAAAGACGCATTGACGCAATTCGGATGACGCAAACAGAAATGCTTAAGAGAAGACTTTCTTGCACAAAATTTCTTTCCTTGATGACAAAAAATTTCCTACTAGAAAAATATGGTTTAAGCAAACAAGTTACGCTTTATTATTATTAATGAAGCCTTTAAAAAATATTAAACTATTTTGGTTAGTGTTTGTCCATTTCAGTTTAGATCATTTTCAATGTTAAAATTAAAGCGTCAACAGCCATAACCTTGTGATTTAAAGCCTAACGGCGTTATCACAAATTATTGACTCATTTGGTATTCAACAGTATTTTTTAAATTATCGAACGTGGCTGGGACGGAGGGGACCAAAATTTAAAAATTAAGTTGAAATTTTAAAATTTCACGGGACCAAAAAACTAACCAAATTTTTCCTGTGTGACCAAAATTACGCGCGACATATTTTGGTCGTTGCGCTAATGTTTTTCCTATGTAAAAAACCAGAGTCGTTGGGGTCTCCCCGCGTCCCCCCTTCACATAGATTCCTAACTAAACGTGAAGTCTCTAAGAAATTTTCGGATAACTTTAATGATTTTATTCTAATGTTTATTCAACATTCTTGGCACACACACACAGTATACTCTACCAAAATTGCACTGGTCTAGATTTCTCGCAGTCACAGGTGCTCAAAGTGTTCATTGCTGGCTCTATTAGATATGATCAGTCTGCTCATTCATGAAATTAAATGCTACTAGTTTAAATGAATTAATCTTGTTTACCTGGTAAACGCAACAGATTTTTAAAAAGTAAAAAGTCTTATTTTAAAGTTTATCAGTAATCCTTCAGGGTTATTGGACATAGCTTTTTTTCTGTTTTTTAAAAGTTTAATTTAAAGTATCATGCATTTGCTGACAATGTGGGATGAATTGCTCTTATGGTTTGCAATAATTTAGTGCTGTATTTTAAAGGTTTGGATGAAATGACTGAATTATGCAATCGTCCCCATGAACTTTTATTACTGAGACAGCATTTATCACGGAGTTTCCTATATTTGACATTCAGTACCAAAGGATTCGGCAAAAACTGTCTCGGGTGGCTTGAAGTTTGATCACGTTAGTCGTACCATTTTCAACCTCCATTGGCTGCAATAGAAAAATGATATGTATTCAAAATTGCCACTATTGTTTGCAAACGTTTGAATAATTTTAGTCTAGTTAGTTCGATCTAAAAATTAAAAAAATACAAACCCGCTTGTGTGTTATCAGTAAAGTTCAGACAATCAGTATCATCTGTTGCTGCTTAAAACGCAGTTAATCGTGGGTAGCAGAAATTTGCAGTCGCCGTTCGAAGAGGGTAATGAAAAAAAGATTGGTTCAGATTCACTAGAATCGGTATTAGTTATAATTTTTCTTTGCGGTGAAAAATGTATTGAATTGATTGCCATTTACCGCCCGCCGAACAGTGACATAAATGCTTTTTTTCTTCAATTTGAAAAGCTATGAATTAACTCCAGCCAGCTTACCTACATAGTAGGTAATATCATGTATCATCATAATTTTGTACCTTTAATTAGTTTACAAACACGAATATCTTCTAATTCGTCGTCAATTATTGACAATATTTTAACTAAAAATATTTTACTTCATCAATGTGGCGTCATTAAATTTGACTTTTCTGACCATTTTTCGGTCTTCTGTATTATTGAAAAAATAGATGTACATCGAGAAGTATCAGGCAGTTATCACCTTGGTTTATCCAAAACTAAAATCAAACTAATCAAATTATCCTTATCTCAACTTTCTTGGGATTCTCTTCTTGCTAAAAGTGATGTTAATGAATGTTGTATAATTTTTTTACCATATCTTAAATAGTACTTTTAGCAACTGCAAGAAAAATACGAAATCATTTAAATTGAAATTTTTAAAAACCATGGTTTAATAACAATCATCTCCACATGCTGAAAGTAAAAAATAAATTATACTCCGAGTTTATGAAATTTCCAACAGCAGTAAACCTAAATAACTATAAAATTGCTAGAAATAAGTTATTTGAGTTGTTATCAACAATTGGCCCACCATAAAATCATATAATAAATAAATGGTTTGATTTTATTAACATATTAATTTAATCTCATATGTTGAGATATCCGTTTATTTTGTTTCCATCCTTTTATGTCGATTTACTCTTTAAATTTCAAGTTACTGTTTGGTTGAATTTTGTCAAAGGACGCACAATAGTTAATTGTTACTTAACATAATAGTTCTGACGTTCATATTATTTTTCCTCTTTTTTCCCTTTAATGAAATAACACAGTGGCTTATACAAGTTAATTTTCTTATTTTCTCTCCGATTGCGTTTTTTTTATTGTGCAGTTTTTTGGTTATGAATAAATAAATAAATAAAATAAATAAATAAAATAAATAAATAAAATAAATATATAATTTTATACAGTACATAAATATATATGTACATAAATATATATAAATATATATATGAATATATATATATATATAAATAAATATATATATACATATATGACTAACGCGGAACATGCTGTGATTTTCATCAATAATTGCATTTCTGACAGTCTTAATCCGGTATATATATATAGCTTTAATTCAGCACACTAAAAATGTTATTCAACGCATACAACAATGAATAAATTAAGTAATTAATTAATTATAGGTTATTTCGCCTTGGAGTTATTCGTAACAACTTATTCATCACCAGAGCATGATGAGAAGCATGTTTATATGTTCGGCTGATCTGCCATGTTTCCTGCTTGTAGGATTCATGTTCATCAGTGTTGGAGGTGTGTTGGGTTGACGTCCTCATCATCATCATTATCACCATCATCATCATTATCACCATCATCATCATTATCGCCGTCATCATCATTATCACCATCATCATCATTATCATCATCATTATCACCATCATCATCATAATCATCATCATCATCATTTTATTTTTATTTTCATCGTCGATGAAATCATCGTTATCACCAAAAGTGAAACTTCATCATCTCCATCATTGTACTAATGATCATCACCATCATTATGACAAAATCATCATCATTGTAGCAACAATCATAATCATATTAATCAATCTAGAAGAAAACACCCATTATCTTGCAATGGCGCTTCACAAATGAAATAATCAGCATTATCATTATCGCAACGATAATATGTATTTGCCATCATCACCATCTTTTTTTTCTTTATTATTGCAGTTCTGACATAAGCAGGACTACTTACAATGTTACATATATATTATCTATATATCTTTTATTATGTTCTTCATATCTTCCTCCATTGATTTGAAGCAGCCATCTTCGCCACAAAAGCTGTTTATCCTTTTCACACAACGTGCACATGTACCTATTTATGTGCACACGCAAGCACCGCATCATGTACGCTCAGTATATGATAGCCGTTGAGATGTTTGACCCAGCGAGCATTTGAACCACTGAACCATCTCGTCGGGCAAACAGGCGACATCTTACGTCGTCTGCCCATTTACCGACTTCGGAAGGATGGGCAGCTTGGTTGGCCGGGGGTTGGCTACCCGTGATTCAACAAAGTAAACAAAATAATTGCTGTTTTTTTCTACACTCCAAACCTTAAATATTGTTCACTTGTGATCCATTGGAACTTATCTATCGTTAAGTTTAAATTTGTTCATAAAATGTTCTACAGGGAACATGCATCAACACAGAAACACAAATAGAAACACACGCACACACACAAATAGTCAAAAAGAAGCAAATACTTTTATCGAACGTGTAAATGAAAAATGTCCAATCACGTAAAACCCGGCACTTAACAACGTTGCAATCGCTAACATTTTTCAAGTGTTCAAATGTTTTATATTAAATGAGCATGCTGCCACTGTTGAAAAATAAAATAGCTTCTCAAGCACAATTTCAACAGCAACTTCAAAACTACATAACATTGTAAAAACAACACAACACAACCAGAACACAATACAACCACAACAAATCAAACAGCAACACAACCATACACTACAACAACGCAACCGCGATACAACAGCCAGACCATACACGACTGAACCCTACAAAAACCACCATACGCGCGACAACACCACAACAGGCCAGCCACAAACAGTCAACATGATTGAGATACCTCGTGACACGGCAGCCTTGAAGGACTCGAAGATGATCATGTTGAATTGTACGCCTACTCCTGGGTTAACTGTAAACTGGAAGGTTGGTCTGTTGTTGTTGTTCATGGTATGGTTCATGCTGTTGTTTATAATTTTGTAATGTTAATGAATTCAACAGAACAAAACTATTATAATTAATTACAGCAAAAAATTATCAATTGGACGCAGTAACCATTCAAACAGGGCGGGACTGTTCCAAATTTCCTCTTCCGTTCATCGCGCTCCGCTTCAGTGTGCCCCATACGACTCGTATTTGTCCCTCTTTTTGTGCAACTAATAGTAAATTATTGAAACAGTAAGTTAAGAATAATTCTAAAAATCTCAAGCACGAGAAAATATGCACACACACAAAAACACTGATTTTTTTATACAATTAATCTTGAACACAGTGTTTTGTGCAGAGACTTCTTAAGTACAGACCTACTTTATGAGGCATTGAGGCCAGGAATCTCTGTGCAGTCGGCATTCTCCTTTGTTGTTCAGCAACATTCTTCACATCATCAGCCCATCTGACGTAAATTGGTTCCCGGCAAAATGTACAGACTTCCAGCTTTTCAGAGTAATGAGCGCCTATTTAGAGAAAATTTGACCAAACTGGTATGAAATCTTCATACTGAAAAACCAAGTTACTGATCATCAAAGACTCTCACAACCCTCTAGACTGACCACGTACCTCTTGATTTTATACCGAAAATTTATTGAAAATGCCGATATTATCTTTTATTACTTTCCAAGAACAATTAAAAGTTCCGTGATTGATACATTTTTGACCAGGCATCCGTGCGCTGGGAACTGGACATGATCAATATCTATCCAACGCCAACTCCCGCCAATCCGAACTTCACAACATCCGAGGGAGGGACCACCCTTTACATCAACCAGCTGACCAATGACCTGGCAGCTATGTACAGGTGCACCGTTGGAAGTCAACGCGTCGACGCTAGAGTCGCTGCCATGGGTTAGTTTCATGGAGCTTCAGTCTTTTCAAATGTTAAGTTTTAAAAAAATTTATCTAAGCTCTAATTCCACTCCATTTTTTATACTGATTGAAAAAAAATAATAACAAATAAATATTTTTTTGTGTTGCAATAGCATTGTTAAATTTGAAATCAGCTTAAGTATAATATGAGATATGAAATGAATTGTAATATTGTGAATATATTTTGAAATAATTTGCACCATTTTCAGTTATACAACATTATTTTGCTACATATTTTCATAACATTCCACATGACATCAACCTAATGAACCAATAATAAATTTCAAATAACACCAGAACCAGTAAGATGTCCGACTGACATCACGAGGAAAGTAGGGAAAAACTTCACCGTCGTATGCAACTCTGGATTTGTTAGCAAAATGCTGCCAACAATTTACATTTTAGATGGCGTGGGGAGAGTTGTTGCGAAAGAAACTGCCTCAGACTCTGGACCTCTCAGGTTGGTGGATGTGAAAAGTTGTCTGATGTTGTTGATATTGTTGCTGATGTGGATGTTGTTGTCCAAGTTTTGTTGGTTTTTGCTAATTATTTCTTGTTTATTCTTTGCTGTTGCTAAGCGAACGTTTTCGAAAAACTGCTACAGACTCTGGACTTTTCACGTTGGTGGATGTGAACATTTGTCTGATGTTGTATCAGATGCTGTTGTTGTTGTTGATGATGCTGTTGATGTGTTGTTGAAATTTTGTTTGTTTCTGTTGTTTATTTGTTATTTTTATCAGTAAGACTAAAAAAATTTCCATGTTGTCAAACAAATTTGTATATTTAAACTAAATTAACAGAGTGATAGGTAGCCTGATGGCTGAGGCAGACATGGATGGAGCAAGGTTCTCGTGTAGGGTTGACTTCCTGGACACACCCAGCTCCAGACTGATGTCCCATGCCCTCATGGCTGGATCTGCCGATTATGAAGACGTGTGCCATTTCACTATTCGAGTCATGCATTAGTGATGGTGGAAAGGATGAGGATGGTGATGCATTAGTGATGGTACACCACTAAGCCCCTTCCTGATGGATTCGCCCTACATATCAAGCGATGTCTATGTTGAAACATTTTTAATCCATATTATGACTGCTTAAAAACGTGAAGCAAATAAAATTTATTTTTGAACAGCCTTCGTTAGCTCATTTCTACCTTATTTTATAAAATTGCATTCTTTGCTTTTTTGAAATCCGAAGACTCTCTCGCCGATTACAATTAACTTCTGATAGTCCTAGAAAGCGCAAGCCTAGGATCTATTAACCGATATGCATTTTATAGAGAGTCAGGCTATTCATACGGGTTAAAGCGTTGTTGTTTATTATTTTGAATTGATCCAAAACGACCGGTAAATATTAATGACAACCACTTTTGTCAGTTTTCTAGTTGGTATTTCTTAGAGATATCAGCAAGACAGACACAGCGTATGTAGATGCACACGGAATCAACAATTGCTTGTGGTGGGCGAGAGTTTCATAGCATTCGAAACCAGTCACTGCATTAAATGTTAAAAACCATTACACAATTCAAAAAAGTTTCATCTATCACCTGCAATTAGACACATGTGTTATCGTATATTTTTTGAAACGCCAAAAATCATTGTAGAGTAAATTAATATAATATAGTACATAATATAGTAATATAATATAATAGAGCACCTTATATAATATATAATAGTTGGCAGATCCTAACAAATATCCATTTGACACGCACATGAGTTGAGTTATGTTTGCGAAAAGTAAGATATGAACAAAAGCAACAACATACTTTTAGCCCAATGATTTTAAAACAGTAATGATATTATAAAATAATATTTACTAATTTATGACGAGTTTGTTCAGACGGTAGAACTTGCTTGAAATTATCACGATTTGCGTTGTTGCTGTATTGCCCAATGATCTAGCCTGCACGAAACTCAAAAACTGCCCCAGGCCACACTCGCTTGATGTGGTGCTTGCGTCTACTGCACATTAATACATTATGTACGTCGGCTGGTGCAAATTTTACAGCCCTGGTGGCACAGAAGTTTGATTGAAACAAATTTACAAAAAGTTATAAAAACATTTTTCACTTGCAACAAAATCAAAAACAACTTCACAGTTTAAGCAAATTATTGTAAAATTATTTTAAAATTGGACTCTCTGTGGTACCAAATATTGACAGTTTCTCTCCAACGTATCATCGCGCAGAAACAGATTTGAAATTTAATCCTCTTTGAATGATTTTTAACAGATTAATAATTTAGATAAAATTTTGAAATAATTATCATAAAAATTAACGATTTTCTCCCAAATATGAATATGCAAAATCCCGATGAATTATTCAATCAGCAAAACCCTAAATTAATTTTCATCTTTACCATCATTAAATTTCATGTCATATTTGGATTAGTTCAATGTTTCAATTACTGGTGGTATTCAAATAAACGTTCAACAAAGTTTGCGTTTGTAGCAGTTGTGTTCAAATATCGGAACAGCGAACACTTGACGATCGTTGGAAGCTTCAAAACTGGTGTTGGATATATAGAGGTTATTGATATATATATCCCTTAGCATACCAAGCCAATGTCATCAACATTGTTTACCAAGCTGGGGTCCTCAAGGGACCCCAATTATTTTTTGATATTTCTCAGTTATTTGATGATTATTGGGTGTTTTAAGATATTTTTTAGTAAAACAAGTATTCTGAGCATAATTGATTTTTCTTCTTTTCATCGATTATTCAAAATTTTCATCCGTTTAAAATAATATAATGAAAAATTTATTATAATAAAAATAGGTAAATGTTATGTATGTATATAATATATTTATAAATTTATATATATCAATCATTGGTTGCTATCCCTGCAATCCTTGGCGCATGTCACAGTGGTGATTGTCTTCCTGTGTGTTTCACAGACAAAACGTTTACATTCTCCACAGACTGTGTTAACTTTTTTGTCTTTGTTTCTGGGACAGTAAGAACATCTTCCCCTTTTGATCTGCTGCTGCCTTGATGCTGATGGTATATTTTGGGTTGTAGTGTTGCGTGCTACAACTACTCCTGCAGCTTCAATTGCTTTGACAACTGGAAGGTGGAGACCATTTAGATTGGTTGCCCTTCGTAGAATGTTGGGTTTGGTCAGTTCTTTGCCTAATTCTAACAAAAATTGATATATAATATTCTTCATATGTCTATTCCAGTCATTGTTTTTCGACATCCAAATTATGAAGGCATTCAGGGCACCAATATCGAGCATATTCATGCAAAGTCTTAGAGGCCATCTTGAGGTTCGTCTAGCACAAGAATATTCTCTAATCAATTTATCTGCATTGTCCACTCCACCCTTGGTATTATTGTATTCCAGTATCATGTTGGGCTTCCTGTGACTTTCAGAGGATACTGAATTATCTAGAAATTGAGTTGAGAGTAAACGGACTGTTTTGTTTTTCTTTGGGACCTAGCTGACTACTGCTACCCCGTTAGAAAATATAAATTTTGATGAAAGTATGTCTCGTCCTCTTGCATTTTCTATAACTGAAGGAATATCAGTTTTTTTAGTTCTCAATGTTCCTGTCATGGTGATGCTTTTTTGCAGAAAAAATTCTGCAGTCTTCACGGATGTAAAAAAATTGTCTGTAGTGACACCTCTTCCAGATCCAAACAGTGGTTCCACCAAGTCACATACTACGCAGTGTCCTAAATTTTTCTCTGGTGCATTTCCTGGAAGCTTTCCAGTGTAGACTTGTAAGTTGTACAAATATGAAGTCTTCACATCTGCGGCCACCCATATTTTTATTCCATATTTTGCTGGTTTTGATTTCATGTACTGCCTCATCGGACATTTGCCTCGAAATGCTACAAGCTGCTCGTCTACTGTGATGTTTTCAAATGGCGTAAAAAGCGTTTGGCAATTTATTACAAACCAATCCCAAACTTCACGAATAGCTGCAAGTTTATCAGTTGTTCTCCTTTGAGCACGTGTTAATTTGTCGTCAAACCTGATAAATTGAAGGATGAGTGCAAATCTGTTTCGTGCCATGGCAGCAGTAAAAACAGCACGACGAATATTTTCATCTGTCGTCCACATTTCAGAAATATTTTCCTTACTACAGCGAAGAGCTCCAGCAATCAGCAGAACACCAAAAAATGCTTTTATTTCAACAGGGTCTACATCTGTCCAAGCTTTCTGTTTATTCGAATCAGCAGTTGCATTGAAATCATTAATAACTCTAGAAGCTTCAGCATTGGTGAAGGTGCATATAGCATCCACAATTCGGTCGTCAAAGAACCAGTTGAAAATTTCAGATATCGTCGATGCAACATTAATTGCGCGTGTTGGCCCGGGTGATCCCTTGACATTGACGACGGCGAGATGATGGTGGCACAGAACTTGTCCATCTTCTACCTGATTTTGCTGTGAATTCATCTTCATCCGAATTTGTATCCGAATTTTCACTAGCACTGTCACTATATTCAGAATTTACTTCAAGATTGTCCTCCAATTCGGATGCATCTCCTGCTGGTATAAATTCTTCATCAGATTGTTCCAATACATCTTCCGGGTCACTGTCACTGATTTCACATTCATCTAACATTCGGAGAATCTCATCTGTAGTTTGTCTACGAGCCATTTTTCTTATTTTCAAACGTTTACGTTTATATTTTATGTTATCAAAATCTTTACAGCAAATTATAAACTTTATTTGAAACAGAAAATAATAATTTTCAACGGAAGTTTTGCAAATGGAGGACAAATTAAAAGTAAGTAAGATGAGCAAATATTCAGTAAGAATGCAGAATAATACTTTTTAATACTGAAACCTTTAAAATGTGTCTACAATTTCAGCCATAAGTGTTAAAAAACAAAAACACAATCGGTAACGTAGTGTACCAAGCGGGGTCCTACACGGACCCCAATGCTCTTTTATTTTTTTTACTGTTTTTGAAATAACGTATAATAAAAACAACAATGGAATATTTATTGCTACCCTAATCGGGAGGAATAGAAAAATCATGGTGGAATTTGTTTGGTTACTTTTGACAGGGTTAAGGAAAACTACTCTCTGGGGTCCTTGAAGGACCCCCCTTGGTATGTTAAGGGATATATATATATATATATCATATATATATATATATATATATATATATATATATATATATATATATATATATATATATTTCAACACTTGCCTACAAGTCTATCAACGGTCTAGCTCCATCTTATTTGTCTGACAGGTTCAAAAAGAGATCTTCAAAAGCATCTGGAGCACACTTGAGATCCGATGTTTCAAACCTGCTGTTGATCCCAACAACGAGTCTCCGTATAGGTTCTCGTAACATTGCTGTTTCTGGACCAACTGTTTGGAACAACCTGCCTGCTGCCCTCAGAAATCCGGACCTAAACCTGCGTGATTTCAAGAAGAAACTGAAAACTCATTTATTTTCATTGTAATGCATTATTGATAAATTTTTTCTGTTTAGTCGACATGTTCTAAATATTATTTCGTATTTTCGTTATATTGAATCGATTACTTTTCTGTTTATGACCAAATTTTAATCTTATTTCTGTGCGATGTATTATGATTTCTCGTTTGTTATTTCAATTATGTTGTTAAGTTCAGTTTTTGTTAGATAGCGCTTTTGAGATTCGTTTAATTAGCGCTTCATAAATGTTTCAATAATATATATATATATATATATATATATATATATATATATATATATATATATATATATGTATATATATATGTTGTAATGAACATTTATTACGTTTTCGTCTTTATAACGGTCTTTCCAACTTTCACGAAGAAGGATAACTTTGTCTCAATTCGATAAAATTAAATTATGAATTAATCTTATTACGGTTGTCATTATGAGTATTGAATGTAAATTCTCATGCACGTGCAAAATTATGAATAAATTTATGAAAGTAAAACTATTAACAATTTTTTTAAGATTTTTAAGATCCAAACACATGCAAAGGTAACAAGGACGTTGCAAAAATTTTCAAAATTGATGATGAATACAAAAAGTTCAATGAAGCAGGAAATAAAATTTTTGCATTAAGCAATATACACCACAAAAAAAAACTACAATAAATTCGAGAGATCGCAAACTATCTTTGATGAAATCCTGGAATAATATTCACGCATTTAACCAGCCATACATTTTTTTCAAATTACAATTTTCGTTATTTTTATGTTAATATAATATACGAGGATGTATTAACTTCTTTACATTTTTTTTAAGATTTCGAATGTGAAAAATTCAACTGTGATGACGTTGATGTAAAAGAAGTTGAAGAATTAGCTGAAACGGTTTATTCTAATAACAAAACATGGCTTAAAAACAAATTACAAAACCTGAGTGACTGGGTGATTGAAAATGCCAAAAATAGCAGACAGACAGACAATAGAGATTTATAAAGCATTTGAATTATTAAAACTTGAAAGATTGTATGCGACTCTAGAAAGTATGAGAATGTCAGAAAAATTTATCGAAGTTTCGGTCAAAAATGTAGATGGTCGTTGTGAAGTTCCAAAGATGGTAGTAAAAATGTATGCAAAACCTAAAAAAAATTAGAAGCCAGCAATTTGAACCAACTGTATACAGCATTATTAGAAAAGATAAATAGGGAAATGGAAACATGACAGGACTAAAGAATTCAGAATGAAAAATGTAGAGTGCAATATGACAAGTTGCATCGGAGAGCCAAAACAAGTCAACTAGCTTGTGTGCTTTAGCAGTTTTGAGTTTTATAACGCGCCATTTAATGTTTATCTTTTAAAAGTTAAGCAATGATGAAGATGCTAACGACAGTAACTTTTCGCGGGTTTTCAGTTTCGGTTCGTCGGTTCCATTACGTTCAGGGCCAGATAAGTTTATCAAATGTTAGGGAATATTTCTACTACATCGACCACCGAGGACAGGTTGGCATTTAAAAAAAATTTGCTTGAATCTACTTTTGATTTTTGTTCAAAAATTTATTTTGTGTTTTTTTAATTCAATTTGATTTTTTCAATTAATTAATAATTAATTTTAATTTTTGGTATTTACTAGTATTTCATTAATTTTGTAGTATTTTATATTTATAATTTATAATATAATAAAATTATATTTTAGTTGTTTTTGGATGATGCTAAAATAAAAAACTTCACCACTTGTTTCAAAGGTTATTTTTATTTTATATGAAGTTGTTATCTATATTTATAATTTGTTTTTATATTAATATTTTTCATTTCTCAACCCAATTTGTCAATTGTAATTTATTTTTTTTATTTGTTTAATTTAATTTAGTTATTTTAATTTAATTCAGTTATCTTTATTTTTAAAAAATGAATTAATTAAATTATTGTTGTGTTTAATATGTTGTGAACAGTTGAAAGCTAAAAACTTTATTAAGATAAGACAAGCTATTTGTTATTTTTAATTTATTCTTTATTTATGTTGTTTATTTTATTGGTTCACTTTACTTACTTTTTTTTATTTAGAGTAATAAGTAATTGTAATGGTAATCTATCAGTTGTGTAATGTTATGTAATGATTTGGTGTACTAGTAATTTTGTTATAACTGTATTTGATGATATTAAATTAAATTAAGTTAATTAATTTATTACAATAAAAAAAGTTTATTTAATATATAAGTTAATTTTTCTTTTCTTAAACAGATAAAAAGTTTTTAAAATTTTTCTACACACATTTGAAGCTGAACGTCGCAGGAAAGTATGGAAAGCTATTTCCATTTATATCTCCATGCGGACCAGAAATGAACTTCATTCGTTGCAACAGCTTACCGATTGTTTATAATAAAATAATTTCACAAACTGCAGATCTGAGTTCTGATTTGCTGTTATACGCTGGGGAGCAATTATCTCAATCGTTCGTGCCATCAAAGTTATTTGTTGAGTCTGTTTCTGGTAGGTTATATCATCCAGGCCCCAATATCTGTGGAGGTGTTGGTCTGGTGGCCTCCGATCTAGCCCAAGAAATTAGTGACAAATTTATTTTTGAAAGTTTAAAAGGTAATTCACAAGCTCATATGCAGGTTACTGATGTGTTTAATCACTCACTGATAAGTAATAACGATTTATCATATCACTGTACATTTCAGATGTTAATATTCATTTGATTTCTCTATCAAATAATCTCTTTATCTGACAAATATAAAAATTAAATTTGTATCAAGTTGACTTTTGCTTATTAACCACCACACTTGTATAACATGTTTGTTTTAGCATTCAGGTTAATCAATGATTATGTGTAATAATAATAAAATAAAAGTTATCTTACAAAATGACTCAGCAACCCTCTCACATAATATGGAATAACGAGAAGATCGCCGTGAGTCCTGATCAACAGATGATTTCTTTCTTGCAAACTCTTAAAAATTATTCAAAATAATTTCTCCAATGTACTGTCAAAAAAACGTACAAGAACCGCCAAATCTCTGGTTTATTATGATTTATTTATCGTTTGTTGCGTGTGACTATAACATTTAACTGATGCATTGGTCATTTTAATTTGCATATTTCTCGACTGAGTTGTTTAAAATGTTACAAAAATTTTTTTTTCAACATAACGAGGATGTTAGGATGTTGTTCCTGATTTTATTCCGTTAGTTTATCGTGCAAATTATTTTTAAGCCTTTTTTAGCTGGATGAAGCATCATCATCGATTGAAGCAGTTTGGTATTTTTATAAAAAGAAATTAAGAGAATATTTAAAGGATTAAATGCGATTAGAATTTGCACCAGTTGCGAGTCTAGGGGCATAAGTAGTTTGTTATAAAAGGTCAGTAAAACTTCGCACAAAAAACAGTGTTTTATGCAGAAAATCAAAAATTTACGTGATAAGCATAAAAACTGATAGCCAACGTTATTTTGGCCCTTTTCCTCCGTCAAAATGTAGAAATTATTTTAACATTTTTAAATTTCCCCTCCTCTCGCCAAATTTGTGACCAAACTTCAAAGGTGCTTCACAGGTCGTTAAACATGTGGTGCTAAGACGCTTGAAGCCGTCGCCGCCGATTTAGTCGACCAAGGGGGTGCAAAGTCCGAGTTGCGAACATGTCAAGCAGCCGCCGACTGTTTTGTTTCTAGTTGCCGCCGCTTTTTGAGGCCGAGTTACGACTTAATTTTGTTTTTGTAAATTTTATTTTTTGAAATTGACCATTTTTAATAAATAGTTTACCTATTCCATAATTTTAAAAACAATTACATTTAAAGTCTTTGTTTTTATTTATGTATCATAAATTATTTGGTCTTATTTAGTCTTATTTGTTGGTCCTGTCTTTGTACAATTTACGCGATCGCGATCGGCCGCCTATTGGTATTGTTTCAAACTTTTTCAATTCTCATATTATGCTTGTTATTTTATTGAAATAATGTTATTTTAAAAATCAAGATTTAACTGAATTTGATTTGCATTAAAAAAAAAATTTTAAATTCTTTGCCTAAATTTTAAGACTTGAAGAAATAATTGTTCCATGTCAATGTTAACTGCGTTCTATAAGTAATGTAGTAAATAAATATTAGTTAAAGTGTGCCTAATACTTGTAATTTAGTATTCAATTTTATGTTGATATATCCAATAAATCTGCAAGTTCAGATTATTTTAAAATACTAATTAAAATTTCTATTCTGTATGTGCATGATAGCAAATTATCAATTCATTTCGTTTGTTAGTTTCCGATTATTAGAATTTTGAGAATTTTTTTGTTTTTCTTATGAATTCAAACCAAAACGTTTTTAAATCAGACAACCAAGAAGCTTAGGTATATAAATTACTTGTATTCTACAACTGACGGGAATATGGATTCGATGATTGTGTTGTGGCTGGAATTGCTGGGATTGGCGCTGTCTTGGGGAGTTGAACCCGGGCTGGTTTGCCGATGTTACTGGTCTGTGACTTTCTCTTTGTGCATTTCACCAACATAAATAGGGAAATATTAATCATCCTGTGTGGTGTGTCAGGTTTTTTACTGTGGACATGCCTTGTATTGATGGCTCAGATATGACAAAGAAAAGATACACATTTCCCCGAAAGTATGTGGAGAATCTGCTGTGGATAGCCACTTCGGTAGAGACTCGGATACTGTAGGGGGTTTAATCATTTCTTTTGATTGAGGCTCAAAAATCCTTCGGGGTGTGTCGAGAATCTATTATGGCTAAATACCATGGTGGAGGCTCAAACACCATTGATGGAGTTTTTTTTTACATCTGTACGGTTCGTTCGGGATGTGTTGAGAATCTGCTGTGGCTAAATACCATAGTGGAAACTCTAATATCTTCGGGAGGATTTGTGCAGTTTTGCATTTCTCTTGAGGTGCATCGAGAATCAACTGTGGCTAAATACCATGGTGGAGGCTCGTGTGCCGCTGAAAGAGAATCAGCCCACTCTATCTTTAATCTTTATAATCTTTTCAATTTTGTGTCAAATGCCGTCTGTGGGTGGCTTCCATGGTAAAAAATCAAGCGAAATACCGGGAACTTAAATATCCAAAACTCTATTGAAGTAGAATGAATGCACTGGAGTGGTAGTCATTGGTTTGTGGGACTGGCAAACGGTAGGTGGGTTTTCTCTCTTCGTGCTGACGTCAACTTCTGGTCTATGGTGTGGTTATTGAATCTGTTACCCGTCAACTTAAAAAGACTGGAATAAACTATTACAACCTTACCTCTTAAAATATATTTAAGTCAAAGATTATCATTTATTTTTCTGGATTGATGTCTTGATATAGTTTAATCTTATTCTTCTTTTTCGACTGTGATTGATTTTGAAGATGTAATAATAATAACTAAATTATTATGAAAAAAAACAAAATAAAATAAAAATTAAGAAAAAAATATTAAAATTACTGGCACATAGCACCATCTTGGGAGCTGCAGTGCCGTTAAAATCTCAAAAAAAAAAATCAGACAAGCGCTGTTCTGTTAAATAAATTACAGTTTTATAAGCTTATACAAAATATGTATAAGAGATGCTGTTTTTGGGCATCGATCTGTTAAGTGCTTTGCTGTTCAATGTTCACGATGTAGTTGCTAATATGATTAGTGCCATCAAATATTTAAATATAAATGCTTGCTTGGCTCATTCTTTACATTTACTCACAATAAACAATATTGTTGGGTGTAACTAGAAAATAAATGATTTGTTGGAGAGGTGCAAAGTAGCAATTTAAAAGCTGCTCTTCAAATCCTGTCTTATGCAAGATGAAATAAATAACTTTGCTGATAAAGAGGTAATAAATGCCATGTTGGAAAAAATCACGTATGTGCATGATGAACTTAATGCTGACAGCGTCATTACACGTGGCTTAGAGTCTATAAATGAAATTGAAGAAATCAAAATAAAAGCGCAAAGACATCAAAAGACATTGAAACAGCTTGTCATAACGCTTTGAAACTTAGTGCTCAATATGGTAAATAGTATTTTATGTTAATGGAATGAAATTTCAGAAGCGTTAAAAAGAAACGGGAAGAGAGAATATTGTTTAACCGAAAATGATAGAGATTTATTAATAGAGCTTAGGTTTTATTTTAAAAAAGATCGCACGTGCTAGAGATTTAACTCATTTTAAATACAAAACATCGAAAATGAACACCGGTAAGTTGAATTTCAGAAATTAAGATCTAATTAAATCTTTTATTAAAATATTTTAAATTAAAGTTTAATCTTTTGAAAGTTTTTAATCTATGTTATTGTTAAATATTTATTTTTAATTTGCGAGTGACGCTATTGGGAACAATTGCTATATTTTTCAATAACTAGATTTAACTTATATTTCAATTTGAAATTTCATGTTAGGTTTTTGAAAAAGGAGAGTTAAGAAGAGACGACAGTTTGATCATTCGCCGACGGTGACTGTTTTCTCTCGAGGACAATCTTTTAATCTTTAATCTTTAATCTTTTGAAATCTTTTAATCTTTAATCTTTAATCTTTTGAAAGTTTTTAATCTATGTTATTGTTAAATATTTATTTTTAATTTGCGAGTGACGCTATTGGGAACAATTGCTATATTTTTCAATAACTAGATTTAACTTATATTTCAATTTGAAATTTCATGTTAGGTTTTTGAAAAAGGAGAGTTAAGAAGAGACGACAGTTTGATCATTCGCCGACGGTGACTGTTTTCTCTCGAGGACATTTCCACTTTCAAATCATTGAACAAAAAAAATAATTTTATCAGTTGATTTGTTCTTTTTTTTATAACTACAAATTTGATTCCATAAAACAAATAGATGAATAAAATATTAAACTATCGAAAAAAAGTAAAAGTAAAATTATTTAAAATTTGGTTAAACAACTAAAATCAGTCCAATAAAACACTAGGCAAGAAATAGATTATGTCCATAGGACGTTATTTGATATAAAATTATAGATGCCTCTATTGATCAATAAATTTCACATCAAGTGACAAATTTAGAAAATTTAGTAAAATATGATAGGAATTTACAAACTTTTTTATAGCAAAGTCATTAAAACGAAAGCATACGTCAAAGCAAATGATAAACAGTTTTTCGTTTGATGAAAATTGCCGGATTTGTAAGTCAGTAAGCCAAATTGACCGCCATAGTTCGACTGCTCGGTGGAGCCTCCACTAAGATAGATGTGATGTGTGAATGTTCTAACATTTTCATCCTCTACCCACCTCCATCTGTATGACCCAGAAACAGTTTCAGACATTTCAGGTATAATGACGATCACCAAATTGGACTTGTGAAATATTACTATGTGTCTAAAATTGTTTCAAAATAATTTTCTATATTATTCTACTAATTTTTTTTTAAATTTTTTTAGATGCCATCAAAAAAAACCAACCCTCGATTATTATTTGTAATTCTTCCATTATCAATTAATACAACTATTTCCTTTGTATGGTTACACTCAAAAATGAGTGTAGTAGACTCAACACCGGGAACATTCTGGTGAAACGTCTTAAGAACGCCCCTCTTTACAAATTGTGTGCTTTGCGTTTTCTTAAGTTCTGATCTGGTGGAGCTTGTTAGCGACGCGACGATGGTTATGATGATGAAAACGTTGATGACAAAACACAAGCCGACCATTTCTGAACTTTCGAAATCTGGTCTCGTAAGATGATGTCTATTTTTATGAAAAAAAATGTTTTTTGATAACTCTACTATCTGGCTTGCAAAATAAAATATTGAATTAATTTCATTCAAATATTTTAAAAAATTTAATTGAAAAAATTAATTCTGCAATGAAAATTTTGTAAATCCATAAACATGCAGCAATTACAAATAAAATACCAAATTAAAATTCTTACGAAACTTCTTGTCGTTAACAAAATATCTTATTTATTACACGGTTAGCACATACATTGAATCAAGACACATGATGGTTAGAGTAATTTAACATAGATTAATATAGCACTGCCAATTTGTTCACAAATTTAAACGAAAATCACACTTACAGATATTTGCTTGTGCTGCTGAAACTATTTTCATCGGTCTATGAACTGAATTTAATAAAATAATTTTATTTAATCACGTTGTTGTTGATGTTTATCAAGATTTACAATGAATTTGATTTAGTTACTTTAACTAGAAACTAACTTTTAATAATTTAATTTTTAAAATGATAGATATCAGGATGAAATTATTAAAATTTGTCGAAACTATACAAAATAAATATTATAGTAAACATTAAAACATAAATCGTTTTTTAAATTTAACTAATTTTAACATTTTTGTGGCGTGAATATTCAATCGTGTCGAACAGCATTTAAAACATGCCATTCACCTAAACAATATCCATTATCAATCTATTAATATATATGGGCTCGTGCTTGCGACGAATATTTATAATCAGTGAAGGATTTGCGTTGCAAGTCAAATTAATTTTCATCCATTCATTATTTCATTATCCATTTGATATAATTAAAAAAAACAAACACACCATTCAAGAAAAATATCCATTCCTGGGTGCAAATAATACATTAATTCATTTTTTCCTAATACCAAACTTATTCCTTACTTTATCTTTCCTTTTCTGTTTTTCTGTCATTAATTTACATTTTTTTGTCCGCTTATTTCTCTAAAAATGTTCTACACGTTTCATACGACGAACGGTGGTAAGCAGAGAGAAGTCGATCATTATAAACTTGTATAAAACATTAGTTCGCCCTCATCTCAGGTACTGTTCACAGGTTTGGAGTCCAGATCTGCAAAAAGACAAAGACATTCTTGAACGGGTACAGCGTAGAGCAACGATAAAATAATTATTTTCCTCCATCTAATTTCAATACTGTTCTTCATAATCTATCTCTATATCCTTTTTCAATTATCGTTTGGTCTGACTGTATGTGTTTCAAACTTAATCCTTTTAAATTTGACTTAATTTGTTTTAATAAATCTAAACACTCTATTCCTCCTATTATCTTACCTGATTTTAAAACTCTTGATGTTTCTCACAAGTTTTGTAGTCTAGGCTTTATCTTTGATCCTGGTATGTCTCTTTCTTTTCAGATTAATAATGTTGCTAAAAGTTCTTACTTTCATCCACGTTGAATAAAAAAATTTGGTTTTTCTTGGCAATCCTACTTTTTTCTTTCTTGTTACTTTGTTAATCTTATCTAGGATTGATTATTGCAACTCGCTCTACTATGCTTTTCCTGATTCTACACTCTAACCTTTAAGTAAAGCTTTTAACTCAGCTGCTCGTCTAGTTGCTCGTGCCCCTTTCTTTTCTCCATATATTGTTCTCTTGCACTGGCTACCTGTATAATATAGAATAATTTTTAAAATTTGCACATTCATGTATAAGTCTCAATCTAAATTATTTTTTAAGAACTTATCAGATATATTAATTGAACCTAAACACCCCGGTTTACGATCGTCTTCTTGTTCTCACTTCTACTTAACTCGTGTTAAAAACTTTTTTGCTAAATCTGCGTTTTATTTTTCTGACCCTTTTTTTAGAACTCTCTACCTCTTTCTCTAACTACTTCTTTATTACTTACGAAGTTCAGAGTGGATCTCAAGACCCATCTGTTTGCAAAATTCATTGAGGAGCGCTGTTGAATTTGCGGAAATAGCGCTTCATAAACTAATTGCAGAAAAATAAACAGATGCCAGTTTACTGAACCACTTTAAACTTTGTTATTTTTATTATTATTGTTATTATAAATACTATTTTGAAGTCACACGTTTTTTGTATCTAAATTTAGTTACATTTTATGTGGCACACAATATACTTCCATTGCCATGCATGATCTTGAAAGCACGGATAAAATGTCTGGTTTGTTTATTTTTAATCTTTTGTTGTTGGACTATTTTATTAAGTCATTTACTCTGCTGCTGTAGATGGTGACAATTTGCTGCTACAATTTTCTAGAGATGTCGCTAGCTTAGCATGTTTGTTATTCAACAGATGAAAGCTTTCAACTTCTTCGCTGTCACTTCATAGAAGATGCAAACACGACATGGCAGATAACTTCAGCCCAATTGTCTCTTCATTCTGAGCAGAGTTTGTCGACTTTTTGTAATATTACTAAACAAAATTATTTCAATTTTACAATTTATAAAGCTCCTACAAAAGTATTTTTAAATTAATGTTTAAAAAATGTCTCCAATATATAAAGACACGAAAAAATATAGTTATTCATTTATTAATTCAGTTATATTTGGTCTAACATTTTAAAAGTAGCTCAGGCGGCAGGTGATTTTAAATTTATTTTTCAATTGAAATAAAATTGTTCTGGGCATGCGTGTAAGTAGGTACATTTGTTCTGTCATTAATTCTTTCGTTCATCCATTTGTTTGTTTATTCACTTATTCATTCACTTATTTACTTGTTCATTTATTCATTCAGTTATATGTTTGTTTATATACTTTGTAGTACAGGTCATTTGAACAACCAATCACGTAGTGGTCCCATGTGATATTGCAAGCAAATCAATTAGGACGATGATATTCATAAAAATAAACAATGATAAGCAAATATTATTAATCAATCAATCAATCAAAGATCTTTCTTTGTCCATCGGGGGACCGTCGAAGCCGATGGTGTACATCTAAGCATGCTTTTGCATTTATTTATTCCTTTTTTCTTTCCAAAAACCTTTTCTATCTTTGATTAGTTTTATTGAATTTAAAATACCAACACCAGTCCATTCAGTAATGTCATCTATCCATTTTTTTGCAGGTCTGCCAACTTTTTTCTTCCAATCTCTTTTCCTCATTAGTACCATCTTAATCTATCTGTCTTCTCTCATTCTACAAATGTGTCTAAAAAATCCCAATTTTCTTTCTCTGATTTCATATACACTTTTTTGTTTTTCAAATTGATTTCTGATGGTTTCGTTCTTTACTTTCTGCCTCTAATTGATTCCTAACAAATTTCGGTAACACTTCATCTCAAATGCTTGCAATCTGTCTTTGTCTCTTTTTTATTGTCCATGTTTCACATGCAAAGAGCAAACTCGGAAATACGCAAAATTCTATCATTTTCAACTTTGTTTTTATAGATATATTTCCACTTTTCCATATTTCCTTTAATGATGCGAACATTCCATGGGTTATTGCTATCCTTCTGTTAATTTCTTTGGTGCAGTTGTTTTCACAGGTTATAAGACTGCCAAGATACACAAACTGGTCTACTTATTCGAGTTTTTCTGATTTTGTCTAAAATTCCGCATTGATTCTGCTTTTCCCTGTAATCATCACCTTTGTTTTATTTCTGTTGATATGCAACCCGTGATCTTTTCCACCAACATGTGTTAGTTCAATTAGTTTCTGTAGACCTTCTTCACTAGAAGCTAGAAGGTCTATATTGTCCGCAAACCTGAGATCGTTGACACTTCTTTTTCCTTTCAATTCCACCCAATTCCTAATTTTCCATTTTCTCCATTGCTCTTTTTAGCAATGCTATGAATAGTATTGGTGATATTGGATCGCTCTGTCTGCTTTCAACAAAAGAGTTCGCGGTGCCAGTCCTAAGTCCGAGTAAAGGAGGAGGGTTGACAAGAGCTTACTACACTGTTTTAAAAACGCTACAAACACGATGGAATATTAATAATTTTGGTTTAAACATTTCTATTTTGTTTAAAACATTTAGGTGTTCGCAGCACGTGTTAGGAATGTAGTTTGCAACCACACCACAAAAAAATACATAAAATTTTAACAGTCACTGTTAATATTGTTAATTATTACAGATTTCTTTAAATATGGATATGAAAATTATTCAACATTTCACAAATGTTAGAGCGAATTTTTTAATTATTTATGTTAATGTTGTTAACATTATAATTTTCTTCATCGTGATAGCATACTAATAGCGAATTAATATTAAATTAACATTTAGGCAGGCAGTGAGAGAGCTACCAAACCATAACATACTAAGCCAGCAGTCTGAGTTATAAAAATTTCACAAATAACATGGTAGATCAACTTTATGTTTATTTATTGTGACTAGTTAGTTGATGAAGTTTAATATAATAATAAAAATAACAACATCATCCATAATATTATTAATTATTATTGTTATTTTATTATTATTTTCAGTATTATTATTTTCAGTATATTTCCACAGCTCCTTCAAGTGTTGACCATTCACGAATCCTGGAACCAACAAGATCACACCAAAATTCATCCGAGAGCTCATCTTCTCATGCCTGCTGTCCTTGATAATGCTATTTTTTGAACTTTAGTCAAAGCTGGTCTTTCCGAAAATTCTTCCAAGGTTTTTTCTAAATTTTTAAAAACCATTTCCAGGTTCCCCACTATTACAGGAAGAACATTAACTTGTGAGTGTCATACTCTTTCTATCTCGATTTAAAGACTTTTACATTTAAAAATTTTTTCAGTTTCTTTGAATAGCATTAAAATATTAATATAAAAATACATAAATAATAATAATATTAATATTGTTGTTGTTGCTATTGTTTTTTCTAACAACACAAGCCAAATTTTATACTGTGAATAATTTAGAAGTATGAAAACTTATTGAAACTTTAAATGAACACGAGTACAAGAAAACTATGCATGCAGAGTTGAGATTCTTATTAAAAAGCTTTTAAACGCAAGGGTGGGCATACAAGTTCAATGAAACATACAAGTTCAATGAAACATGCATTAAAGAAAGCCTCGTTCCAAACTACAACAAAAGATTGTTTATTCAGTCACACAACCACACACACCACCTCCACACCGCAGTTCCCACGTTTCTATTTCCGACCAACAAACACACTTACCCACTCATGTCGAAATTATTCATCGATGTTTACGACGTTCATCGTCACAGCATGGATGAGTGTGTGTTTTTTGATGTTTTAATATATAGATATCAACTTCTAGTCACTCGAAAACATACTTTCAAGTGTGCGCGTGAGTTTTGTGTGTTTGTATGTATGTGTTTGTGTGTACGTGTACGTGTGTGTGTATGTGTTTGTGTGTACGCGCGTATGTACTTGTGTTTGTACGTGTGTATATATGTTTGTGTGTGTATATATGTATGTGTATGTATGTTTGTGGAATGTACGCTGGTATGAAAATGTTAACGTGAATAAATATAGGAGGACAGGATTATTCAATCAAACATTCAGATTTAATATTTTGAATAAATAACCAAAATAAAAAGACCAATTAATTAAATCGCAAATTAGCATATTCAAGTCACGTATGTGACCTCATTATTCACATGATCATGAATATTCATCGGCAATATGTGTACTGTACGTTATACATCATTCCATACATACAGCCTATTTGTATACAGTTGATCAGTTATATATATATATACATATATACATGTATTTCATATAAACAATACAGGTGTTTACAGGTGAATCTACTTGACTATGGTTCAACAACAATATTCGTATTTTAGACACTGATTGCGTTTGCCATATAATATGCATACATGTATTTATATATACTAATTGGCACACATTATCGCATGTTAATAAATACATAAGTATGTTTGTATGTCTATATCTATATGTATGTATATACATACGTATATACACGTGCGTTTACCTGTCAAATGTACCTGTATTAGTTGAGTGCTGCTTGGATTTGAAATTTTGAATTTAAAAATAATCATTTGACGGACGTGTTCATAAAGTAACGTCAAACGATTTGAGGATTTGTCGTGCGAGCGTGTTCACCGCATGAGTTTGAGTATTTTTTATTAAAATTTTTAATTTGTGATCGATTAAAAATAATAGTGCCCGACAAAATTTGTAATTAAGTATAGAAATATTAAATGGTTGTGTAAATAATTTTTGTGTAAAAATCGCGGTTAACGGTCGAGTTTTCATTTTAAGTATAAAACTGTCCATCAATATCTTTTTCTGTTGGTTGGAAAAATTAGATGTGATGATAGAAAAATCTTAAAACCAAATCACTTTATTAACAATTTTGGAGGAGTTTTTAGAATTAGGCTTCTACATTGGTTCAGTTAGCACAAATAGCATACGTTACTTAAGTGAGTAACGCTTTGTAGTTAATTGTTACAACGTCTTCCTCATCATTTTCATCATCATAGCCTGCACCACGTGATGAGAAGCCGAATGATATATTCAGCGATTCTGTCATGTTTCGTCTTGCTTGTGGAGTTCATGTGCTCCAATGTTAAAGGTTTGTTGCATCTTCGATATTATTATCACCAGAATGTCAACTTGATACCACTGCTAAAACCATTGTTATGTTATCGTCCATTAACAACAACTTACAACTACGTACTTACATGCAGTTTTTTAACCTCTAAATTTTAATTTTTTTTTTATATTTTTATGTACTAGTTACTGCATTTGGTTTTTTTAGAAATATGATCACGAAAATAGTTCAACAACCATTCATGCAACCAACAGCAACAACACAACGATAACACTGACAACATCAACAACGCCACAATAACAACAACACACAACAACACCACAACAGGCCAGCCACAAACAGTCAACATGATTGAGATACCTCGTGACACGGCAGCCTTGAAGGACTCGAAGATGGTCATGTTGAATTGTACGCCTACTCCTGGGTTAACTGTAAACTGGAAGGTTGGTCTGTTGTTGTTGTTGTTGTCTTAAATGTTCATTTGTTGCACGAGTTTTCACCTTTTCATCCATGTTTCCTATGTAGTGAGGTTGTTCTAGTTTTTTCTGCTTTTGCTTTTATTTGATGAATATTGTTTCGTTTTTTTTCCAAGAATTTGAATAATTTAAAAATTGGTGTCACATGTTTCCTTACATCGCTACAATCAACTAATTCGGTGTTTATTCAAATTTTAAAGCTCATTTCATTTCCTTTCATTCAACTTTTAACATCCGTGGATCAATTTTTTTATTTTAAATAATTAGCAGGGTTGAAACAATTCAAACAAAATTATTAATTATTGTTATTCTTAAGTACCTTTTTATTTCAATGCACTGGCAACCTGTTTTAGTTTAAAATATTTCAAAGCAGATTTTTCATTTGCACCAACATAATTTTTACAAAATGTTCAATAAGTTCAATTTAAAAATTGTGATCTTAGATTTTAAAGACTGTAATAATTAATGCATTGAAATTTTAAATTTTAAAAATTTTTAGTTTATAAATTTAAATTTTTAAAATGTGGTTGCCAGTTTTGTCAGATTGATTGTTTAAGCTGCATGTCCTGTATAACTGTAACTTGAAAATTGTTTTGGCCCACAAATATCACAAAGTGTAGATCAAACCCAATACTATTTCGGTATTCAATCAACAATCTGCTCGATGAACAAAAACTAACCTCTCATCACGTTTCGTTAACAGCTGGGGATTTTACGCGTTTTTTCATCGACGAGGTTGCAGCTATCAATGAAACAAAACTTTACAGGAATGCTAAGTATGTTGCAAGTCACAACATAACATAACATTACATAACATAATATAATATAACATAACAAATATTAAAAAATCGGCAAAAACCAAAAAAGTCACTATGCCCATATCAAATGAAAATTAACTTCAGTAATCCTAAATTTACTGTAAAGAAATTAAAATAACAAATCATTTCAATATTTTTGAATTTAATGATTTTTCAATAGATGGAGTCAAAGCAGCGTTTTTAAATAACCTGTGGTTTAGACCTACTTTCCTCAAAGTTGTTGTTGAGGTTTTTGAATCATTTTCTGTCATTTTTTTTGTCTCAGGACAAACATTTCATTCAAAACTGGAGTGTTTCCTTGGGGACTAAAGTCGGCGGTCATTTCTCCTTTGCTGAAAAACGGCCTTGATGAAATTAATTTAAAGGATTATAGGCCAGTTTCAAACCTTAATTTTCTTTCAAAGGTTTTTGAACGATTGGTGCATACTCGTATGTTTGGTCACCTGTCTTTTCACCGGTTGTTACCCAGATTTCAGTCAGCTTACAGATTAGAGTCATCTACAGAAAAAGCCTTGCTGAAAGTGTTTAGTGACATTGTTAATCAGGTGGATAATGCAGGGTGGTGTTACTGGCTTACTCAACCTCAGTTCAGCGTTTGATACTGTTGACCATGGTGTGCTGTTAAAGAGATTGGCCGTTATTTTTGGTATTTCTGGAATGGCTCTGAGTTGGTTTGCCTCGTTTTTGATGGATCAAACGCAGAAAGTTCTCTTTGATGGATTGATGCCAGATGAGGTGGTGATGGTGACCGGTGTTTTACAGGGTTCAGTGTTGGTAACTTGGTACAACTTGTTTTCTAAAGCTATGTAATTATATCAGACAAAAAAATGTCTTCCTGCTGATATCTTCAAAAACCTTGTGGCATCATTTATATTGTCGAGGTTAGATTACTGTAACTTGCTGATGTTTGGTTTTGGGGCTGGTGTGGTTAAAAAAGTTCAACGCAATCAGAACGCTGCCACAGGACTGGTTGTTTTAGACGTGTTTGCATAACTGGGTGGTTGGAAAATCTACTTTGGTTGCCAGTGCGTAAAAGAATTTTCAAAATGGAAGTTATTGCTCACTGTTATATTACTGATAGTGGACCAGAATATTTGAAAGAATTTTTTGTAGAAAATCTGAGATGAACATTAAAAATGTGAATTAGTGGCAGTTCCCAGAACAAAGACAAAGCTGGGTGATAGATGTATGCAAATTGTTTTGCCAAAAATTTAGAATAATCTACCATTGCGTTCGAAACAAATTGTTCAAGTGAAGAAATTTAAACAGGAACTGAGAGGTTTTGGTTCAACTAAACATTGAATTCATAATTTCTGAGGAATATCTTAGAGAGAGTTGTAATAATGATGTGTATGGATAAAATTGGTGTGTGTGTGTGTGTGTGGTGTGTGTGGTGTGTGTGTGGTGTGTGTGTCTGAGTGTATGTGTGTTTGAGTGTCTGTGTGTGTGCCATATTTTGTTTGCATGCAGTTATTGGTGCTCTTTCAATATAAACTTTGTTTAACTTTATAACGGTGAATGTATTGGTACTTTCGTTTACGCGTGGTATTTATGTTTTGTTTATGTATGAAATTTAATTAAATAATTTATTTTTTTCATAGCTAAACATTTTTTTAATCTTTAGTTTAATTTAAAGGGACTGTACAAGATGGAAGGAAGCCTTTCAAGCGAACCATCTTGAACCAGTCTGGTTATATAAGATCAGAAAGAAAATACTAAATATGCAATAAATATTATGCAAATGCATGAAATATATCAATTAAAAAATAATCAAAATGATAAAATCTTTAAAAATAAGTAAATGTTTATTAATAAACCATAAAAATGTAAAAATTGTGAAATTTGAGGAACATAATGACATCAGACCATAAAGCTCATTGATGTGTGTTGGTGAGTTCGAGGGCCAGTATAGGTATTCTAAGCATATTGGCTGTACTTGATGGTTCGCCTGGGGCTTCATTCGGTCGTCCTGCACTTTTTCTTTTGATCAAATTGTATTTATTTCAACTATTAGTTAGCAATTAGTTGTTTTGTAGGAATTTTATGATTTTGCATTATCTGCATTATCATACTTTAAATCTGTGGTGCTACAATTTTTCTGTTGAAATTGTGCCGCGCCAGTATTTGTTGTTGTAAACCCAGTAAACCACGTAAAAGAAGCGAATAAAACTTTTGTGATTGATACATTTTTGACCAGGCATCCGTGCACTGGGACCTGGACATGATCGATATCTATCCAACGCCAACTCCCGCCAATCCGAACTTCACAACATCCGAGGGAGGGACCACCCTTTACATCAAACAGCTGACTAATGACCTGGCAGCTGTGTACAGGTGCACCGTTGGAAGTCAACGCGTCGACGCTAGAGTCGCTGCCATGGGTTAGATTCATGGAGCTTCAGTCTTTTCAAACTTCAAATATTAATTTAAATAATTTTCATTTTGTCATTAAAATATAATTTAATCGTAATAGTAAAATATATTGTTGTGTTTGGTGTAACAACATATTTCACAGAAACAGCTCTAGAAACTTTTACAATAGATTTGTGAAACGTTATTTGTCTGCTTCTTTGTGTTTGTTTTTGCGTTGGATGGCTTGCAAAGCTGTTCTCCAAAAAAAACTTTAAAAGCACCAGATCTGCTGTGGATTGTTGAACAAATGATTTCCAAATATGAGCTGACGATACTGAGAATTTCTCCAGCGTTAGCAGCATCCCAGGCACCAGAAACCACTTTTAGTTTCACCGTCTATGTTGATTGCGCTTGACGAAAACTTGAATAAATTTTTGGAAGCAATGAGTTTCGTTGAGGTTATTTAGGAGCTGACAAGCGATAATACGTTCAATAACTAAATATAAATGTGAGATTTGAAATTGGCCACAACATTGGTTGCCAGACGAAATTGATTCAAAAGTGGTTTGACAACTGCAATCCCTCAGACCTGGGTAATGCCACTCAGACCTGGGTAGTGCTGCGTTTCAATTTTTTTTTACAAAATTTGGAGGAGGAAATACTTTCAAATGAATGAAGAGTCTTGTTAGTAGACTTGAACGCTGGAGTACATTTTTTTATCGGCAGATGGTTCTGATTTTGATTTCAGAAAATGTTTTGCTGAGATTGATGGAACCATCAAGCAGAAACTTTTCATCCAAAATAATGATGAAAAAACTTGGAAACATTCCTCATTCGTTTTGGTTTATCGGCATCAGAAATTATAAGCAATTGGTAATAATTATTTTTTAAACTATGTTTTTCATCAACCGCTGTCCAAAGGATTAAATCTTTTTTCAGTCGATAAATTCTAGCTTTTGTACGAAACATTTGATGTTGTGACTATCATTGTCAAAAAATACCGTACGATTTAGAACGAACACTTTTGTTGGCCAACGGATAGTGCGTATCAACGATTGTATATTTGTTCCGTAAGGGTTGGCACCGTTGTATGTTTGTGAATATTTAACCTATCTGACAAATGATGATCACTAGAAATCATTCATAATGTTTTATCTGAGAGTGATGCACAACTAAATGTTAGATTTCATTCAAATTTTATTTGAAAATATTCAAAACTATTTGCTTTAGTTTATTGAGTATAAGAATGAAATGAATTATAAGATTGTAAATTTCTTAAATTAATCTGAACCTCTCATGTTGGTGGATGTAGACATAACATTCAACTTATGAACCAATAATAAATTTTGAATATCACCAGAACCAGTAAGATGTCCGACTGACATCACGAGGAAAGTAGGGGAAAACTTCACCGTCGTATGCAACTCTGGATTTGTTAGCAAAATGCTGCCAACAATTTACATTTTAGATGGCGTGGGGAGAGTTGTTGCGAAAAAAACTGCCTCAGACTCTGGACCTCTCAAGTTGGTGGATGTGAAAAGTTGTCTGATGTTGTTAATATTGTTGCTGATGTGGATGTTGTTGTCCAAGTTTTGTTGGTTTTTGCTAATTATTTCTTGTTTATTCTTTGCTGTTGCTAAGCGAACGTTTTCGAAAAACTCTGGTAAGGTCAAATTTACAAATATTTTTCTTAATTCGCATATACACTTACCATTTGTTTCAAAAAATATTTTGTGGTGCTGCTAGTTTATTTAATAACAACATATCGACAAATCGAACAATCAAAAATATAGTCACTCGGCCAATCACTCAACTACCAACCAACCCATAACAGTCTGATAGGTAACCTGACAGCTGAGGCAGACATGGACGGTACAAGGTTCTCGTGCAGGGTTGACTTCCTGGACGCACCCAGCTCCAGACTGCAGCCCAGTGCCCCCATGGCTGGATCCGCCGATTACGAAGACTTGTGCCACTTCGCTGTTCGAGTCATGCGTTAGTAAGGATGGAAATGATGATTATGATGATGGTGGTGATAAGGACGATGATGGCTATTCTGATGGTTATTATAATGATTAATATACTTGCAAGGTTTACAAGGATGAATTGTTGAGGAAGGCTTGATTGACCACGTTTCACCTTAATTATCAATTTATAAAATGGACAATTTATGGCGTGTAGTTTAAAATAATTTTATTAAATTGTTGTAACTTTTAACGCTTGTTACTACCAACACTAATGTTTTAACTTCAAAGAGTTCTATATTTCCAACACCAGTGTAGTAGCTTCCAACGTTCGTCAAGTGTTCGTTATTCCATAAGTTTATGATTTCCGATAGATGCGCAAGCTTTGTTAAACGTTTATTTGAATGCCAACATTAATAGAAACCCTAAACTGATCTAACTACACAAATCGCAATTACAACTTCGCATCGAACCTCACTAAAAACCTCAATGAAAACCTCACTGGAAAACTAAGTCTCCTTAGGATCCTATCTAGGTCCCAAGGTGGATTTGTACGATCAAAAGTTACAAATATAGCAATTGTAACAAAGATAACGAATAATCAAGGTAACAAATGATATAGCGCAATTTTATCGTTTCGGCGGTTATAACAATATTAGCCAAATTGTAACTATATTGACGAGATAAGAAAAGTGAAAGTGAAACAAAGAAGTAGTATTAATGCTAAAGTAAATTTAAACATAGATATTAACAGCATTCGCTGGTCGAGAAAGGCAATCTGCTACTACATTATCTTCGCCTCGAATATAAATATCATCCACGACATGTTCAGATATGATTGAAAGGCATAGTTGTTTAACTTTGTATGGTGGCAAAAATAATTTTTAAAATCAGAAAGCAACTAACTGGTATAAAAAAGAAAATTGTTAAAAAAATCGCAAATACATTACATTCATTCATAAATGAGAATCCCACAAACCAACTTTTTACGTGTGAAATCAAAAACGACAACCTCACAAAATTATCAGAAGCAAATGATAACACACGAGAGCACATTCACTGGCACATGCCCGCGACCCAACCTTTTCATTATGTTCAACCTCTCGTGGACACACCTCAAACACATGCATATCTACAACACACCAACATTCACCGCCCACACTCATGGACATATTCAAACACACACACACACACACACACACACACACACACATGCACACTCCAAAACAAATCTATCGTTTCTTATTAGATCCAGTAACAAAAGCTGAAATAAACAGCACCCTCAGTCCGCCTGAAGTCAACAAAGTGGTCGTTGGTGACGTCATCAATTGTACGGCCAATGGAAATCCTACACCGGACTTTCAATGGTAAAATTGTTTTAGTCTTGGAAATAACTTTGATGATGAGTTTGATGGTTTTAATGTTAAGGACGATTTTGGTTTGGATTCATGCTGCACTAACCAAAACTTCCTCTCATCAGCGCTTTCAACCTGAAAAAATATGAAAAAAGTGTTGTTGATGTTGTTATTACTTTAAGTATCTTCAAAAAAGTTGCTGGACAAATGTGTGTGTTCTTACATTTAGGCGTTTGCTAAACATATTAATAGTGGATAACAATCCGGGTAGTCTTCGAACTTGGACCTGCAAAATCTTCATGACTCTTGTTCTCTGTCTTTTGATAAAATACTTTTTTCCTTGATGATGATGAACATAAACAATACACACATTTGTGGCCATACAATAACAGCCTAGACATGTAACACTCATCAACCCACCGACTGACACTACCACCAGGTTCCACAACACGACCAACCAGACCCTCTCAACCTCACCATCTCTCATCATCACCGAGCAGCTGAACATCAAGCAGACCGTGATGGTCACGTGTGTGGCCAGCAAATTCTATGATGGGGTTCTCTACAGCACCGGAGCCAGTGTACTCTTGTTTGGTCAGTTCCTGTGTGGTGATGATGATGATGAGGAGGAGGTGCAAAAAAATGCACCCTTTCCACCTATTAATTATTAATATTATGGGGGGCGGGGCATAATTATAGTTTCTGTCAATCACCACCATCATCATCATCATAATCGACCACCATTTCATATTTCAATTTCTTCGTCGTCACCACAGTTACGTCCAACACCGAGGAAGTCAAGTCACCGGCTGTTGGTTAGCTAAATTAATTTAACATTACTACAATGATTGCATGCGTAATGATAAAGATATTATTTTATTTTCAATTTATTTTTGTATTAATTTTTATACAAACTAATCTCTTAATCTTGGCTTGGCGTTCCTAGTTTAAACTATGTGATCATTTTTTGTGTACGATTCTCAGTGATCATGTCAAATATTTTGTAGCGCATATCTTTTGCAGATGATTTTACTGCACATTAATTCTTACTAAAACGTTTGCTCGGCCGCAATCAATTTAACAGTAACAAGACTTACTGCACGTTATACTTTCTGCTTTCCCACTTTGTATGATACTTCATTTTACCTCAAATGTCTTGCTACGCTTGATCACGATAAATCTTATCCATAATCTCACCTTCGCTATTTAACTGCCAGTTCAAATTTCATCACACTTTCCCACAGCACCTTGGGTCATTGCCGTAGCTGTAATCGTTCCTCTGCTGGTCATCTTCTTGGTCGTGGCCATCATCATCATCTGCTGCCTCAAACGTCAGTCTGAATGTTGTGGCTTCTTCATTGCTATATTGGTCATCACTGTCGTCCGCCCATACGTTATCAACATCATCCATCAACTCAATCTCTCTTATTGCTCGCCAACAAACAAACAAACAAACAAGCAAGCAAGCAAACAAACACCATTGACCCCCAGGAAAGAAGGGCAACCAGCCCTACAAGGCAACGTCGGTTCCGAAGAAAAAGGGGCCCTACGTGACGACGGCAACCGATGAAGTCACCTTCACACCAAACAAGCCCGCACCACCACTATCCGGCCAAATATACAACCCGCCCGCAGCATCTCAAAAGCCTAAAAACTCCAAACCAACCTCTCCAACAAAGAATGCGCCAGCAAGACCGCTCTACAGCAACGACAACTTCAACAATCCCAGCATGCCGTTGAACGCAGGACACGGAGCCCTCGGCATGACAGGTTGTTGTGGCTGCTGTCGCTGCTGTTGTTGTGGCTGCTGTTGTTGTGGCTGTTGTTGTTGTGGCTGCTGTTGCTGTTGTGGTTGTTAAAAATTACGTGTAAATTCGGTTTTGAATTTGAAAGACTAGAAACAATTTCCGTTGGTTTTTTCACAAATAAATGGCTCTGCTGGGACAGTTGAAAAGGTGTTGGGCATTGTGAGGGTTGTTATTGCTTAATCACCGCCAGTTGTCTGGGAGGTGTTTGATTAATTTAACCACTAACCAACTAATCATTCACTTAATTGGCTAATCAAGCAACGTACAAATTAATATATTACATCAGGTCTGAACAGGTCGCAAGATTTCCATTACAATTCTCGTGGTCAGTTAGTTGAGTCTCCCTACTCCCCCACCCCCACCACCAACATCTCTGCGGTTGACGGACCAGGCATGGTGCCCGTCAAGAGGGTTGAGGGCAGACAACAGGTGATGATGATGATGATGGTAGTGATGACCTGCAAATACTTACATAATTCATCATTAAATATTGTTCGGCTACTTTGACCTGCAGGCATCAAACGTCAGGAGCCAGCCACCATTCACCAATGCTGCTGAAACAAAACTTTCGGGTCGTCATCCACAAAACTTCAACAACAACAACAACAATTATGACGACGATGATGACGATGAATTTGACGATGAGGATGAGCGCCTACCTGTATCACCACCTCCACCAAAACAACTACCTTACCAACATCAGAAGCCAATGCAGCCACTTCAACAACCTCCATACAAAGCTCAACAACCTAAGATGACTCGTGAATCATCAGTAACTAGCGGATCGTCGGCCAGATCAAACGACGCTCCGAGAGATGTTCCAAGAAAGCAGAAGGATGGCAAGAAATCCTCGCAAAGCAAGTATACGGGAAGTGGGAACATGGTGACGAGTCCCAGGATCGTCAGCAAGGATCCAAGTGGCGCCCAGGGAAATTTTGGATTCAAAACTTCCGGCAACTATGACACAAACAGTCTACAGGGATCGGAAGTTTAAATGTGGATTTTATAGCGCCAGCAGTACCGGTGCTATCCACATTCAACTATGAGCCATATTTCGTCCATCACGTTTCGATAAAGTAATATATTCAGTGAATTGTTTCTAATGAAAAGATTGCTTAACGTACCGTATATCAAAAAATTTTACGCAATTTTGGGTCATAATTAATGATAGTTCAATCCATTTTGTTACATTAATGTAATCAACCACCAACATTTCACCTTCTATATCTTCATCATTGTATTATATATAAGTTTGATTTCGTACATTCTGTGGTTCTTTTAAATTGTACGTTTGATGACGTCATATCAAGGTGTGTGAATGTGTAACCAATTGAACTTTGAACTTATGTCCGATGAAAACTAGTTGATATTTTAAGATTTTATGCCGACTAGTTGATATTTTATTTTTTGGCATTTTCTTTTTTTTTGATTTTATATTTAATTTACATGCGAGTGAATGTGTAACTGAATATCCGCGGCGAAATGTATCACGTAACATTCAAATATCAGCTAGCCATGCAGACAGCTTGCTAGTCAGCATGTACTATGAATACCTAGGTAGGTAGGTAGGTGGGTGGGTGAATGGGTGGGTAGGTGGGTAGGTGGGTTGGTGGGTAGGTAGGTGGGTAGGTAGGTGTGTTTGTGGCAACGCAATCATATTTTGCATATATGTACGCACAACTGCCACACATATTATTGACTGTATAACATGAATGTATGCTTGTAAAGATACGAAACATGCATCTATCTTTTTCAACTGTTGGTACTGCGAGTTTCCAAGTTACATACATTTATTGAATTTGCTATTTTTGTCAGGGTTGCTATAAATCAGTCAGGGTTGCATTTTGTGTAGGGATAATAAATTGAGAAGTTGAACTTTAACCTCAGGCCTCACTTTATGACATCTTATGCAACCTCTCAAACTTATTAATAGCTCCGCTCTGTACATTAACATACAAATTAAACGATAAAATAAATGGCAGATAAGCAGCAGAATTACTTCGATTTATCAACGTCAAGTGTCCTTGAGTAGGTACGCCGTTCTCGTAATTGTGTAGAAATATGTTAGCTGCGTGCATTCATTCACCGCGTCATTCTTTCATCAACACATATATCAACACATATATAAAAACATTCATACATACATGCCCACAGTGTGTGGCTGGGCATGCATGTATGAATGTTTTTATATATGTGCGTATACAAGCTACAAGTGCTGGAGTTTCAAACTGTTCAACCTTATTATCTCAAATTCAGATACTTAATAATAATGTGTAACTTTTGAAGTTATTCCTGTGTTTTAGTGTATAGGCCTGCGATTGACTAATTTATCACTTGTCAAACACCGAATTAAAGGTTGATTTAATTTTATGAAATTTATATGTGTGTGTGTTTTGTGTGTGTGTGTATGTGTGTGTGTGTATGTGTGTGTGTGCGCGCGCGCGTGAAAAACAATTGTATAAAATAGCCGCGTGTGGCCGCCTTGATTGCTTCTTTTTCACGGCATGACAAACATTTTCAATTGAAAATCATATCAATATTTTAATAAACTGTCTTTACGGTGCAACTTTGTTGTATGTTATTCCAAGACATCTAGCAGACATTTGGAATGCGAGTAGAGCATTAATAACGAAGCATTAGGCCGTATTGAACGTTGCTGAGCCACACTGACGATGAAATGCAATCGTTCTTGATTGCTGGGACTACTAGACTGTCGGACTGAAAGATGATTTTTAATTCATTGCGTTGTTGAACATTTTAAACAATATAGTTAAATGTCAACAAATTTTAAGACTACAACAGAGGAGAAAATTGAAGTTTTACAGGTAGAAAAGCATTATTGTAAGTTGTCGTAAATAGATAACGCAATTAAAATAAATTGTCATAAATGGATCAATCAATAAATCAATCAGTCAGTTTTTAAAGTGCCATGTCTGCGATGTTTGACAGCCCTCTCCAGTAAATCTTATTAACAGATGGGTCTTGAGATCCGCTCTGAACTTCGTAAGTGATGGAGAAGTAGTCAGAGAAGGAGGTGGAGAGTTCCAGAGAAGCGGGCCCGAAAAAGCAAATGCAAATTTAACTTAAGAGTGTTTAACAGGAGTTAAGAAGTGAAATTATATGACGCAATTAAAATATATTGTCGTAATTAGGTAACGCGATTAAAATAAGCAGTGACCTCTATATCAGTTCACTTCCTATGTCCCATTATATCAGATGCAAGACATTTTGCAACCGGATTGTGGGAGCCGGGAGTCGGTCGGAGATTTGGCCCGGGTCGGATTCTTTTCATCTGACTCCGGAAAATGTTATTTTATTAAGTAAAGTTTTTTTCTCAATTTTTTTAAGATGGTGTTTTTTGGAAAATAGATGTGTGTAGCAATAGGTATTCCACTTTAATACAAAATAAATGCTAAATGATGTCAATAATTTTTTTAGTTAGTTTTAAAACATAAAAATATAATAATTTTATTAAGAAAAACAATTACGTTGACTGATTTTAAGTGTTTTGTTCAAATATTTTCTATCTGCTAGTGATAATAGGGTAAAATTATGATGCGAGTTTAAAATTTTTTCTGGGAGTCGGAGCCGGAGTCGGGAATCAGAGTCGGAAATTTTTACCCGGAGTCAGAATTTTTTGATGGGACGGAGTCGGATATTTTTCATCCGACTAGGACACTCTATTTGCAACACACGTTGCTAAATAAGGATACCCTTTGCGTTGAACAACCTTAGCGACAGTAATTTGAAATAATTAAATTCAATACACATATCTTGTAGACATCAAAAAATAAAATTTTTGCAAACGGATTTGTTTAATACTTTTATAGCATGCATATTTAATATGTATTTAATGACGACTCGTGAAAAATTTCAAATTTCGAAAAATGGCTTGGACCGTTAAGGAGCTTGGCCACCTTATTAACACATTCGCTTAACAATATAAACTGCCTAGCCGTAGTCATTTAGTCTTGGTTCTCGAGCGAATGTTTTGTGAGTAGCAGGCAGGAGATTATGATAACTGCGATTGTGGAAGGACAAAATGTCGGCAAACCGTGAAACCAAAGAAAGTAAACTAGCAAACATTCGATAGAGTAATGCAACATAAGAAAGATTAGTTGTGTGCCGTGCCTGAGCTCCCAAGTTGGATTCCAAGATGAACATGCAAGAAACCTCATTCAGCGTTTGGGGTGTCACGATTAAATGTTTACATAAAGGATTGTTTAAATGCTTTGCTCGAAATTTAATCTAAAATTTAAGACGAATAAAAAAATACCCCTTGAGTACGTTTAAATAATTTTATTCATTTGCTTAACGAATGAACAGATAACTAAATGATGAAAATAACCAAGGAAACCTCAATCCATGTACATCATCATCCTCATCATCGTTGTCATCATCAGGCCACTGACGACGAAAGGAACAGTGGCCTGAAGGAGCCAGTCAAGCAACACTCGATCTTATCTCAACGTTCAACATCATGTAACTTCTTAAATGACTTGAAGTGTAATGATAATAACTTAGAAAGGTAACTCAACAATAATAATAATCAAGTACAACAACAAAACAGGAATAATAATAATAAAACGGTAATAATAAGAACACCAAAAGGACATAATAATATCAATAAAAACAAACAACATCAGCGTAAGAGCGAGAGATATGAACACGAGTTAGCACGTTGCAACATGTTCAATGACGTGTCTGACATCTCTATCAACGACGAACCATCATCATCAACAACAACAACAACAAAAATAATAACAATAACAAATAAACGGCATTGAATTGTACGAAGATAAATACACACGTGCAAGTTAATTACATGAATTTTATGAAGATTAGGCCTAGAAATTTTTCAACAACGACATAACGTATTATATACATACTGAATTATAAACATAAACACACACACACACACACACACACACACACACACATATATATATATATATATATATATATATATATATATATATATATATATATATATATATAAGCACACAGGATATATAGTGTATGCGTTATGTATGTATGTATGCATGAACGTATAATTTAACATCATTACCATTATTTATATAAATATATATGCGTACATATACATATACGTACAAATGTAGACAAGTAGACACATGCCAACGTGCAGACATAAACAGACAGACAGACGGATGTAAATACAGACACGGACATGAAGCATAAGAATTAAGGCATCATCTAAATAACACGAGGAACAACCAACATTACGTGATCAACTGAATGAAGAATTGCAAAGGTGAATGAATGAGTAAATGAATGAATGGATAGAAGGAAATTATAGTTGAAATAATTACAAGTATCAATATTGTCATTGAGTGAATGTATGAACGAACGAACGAATGTAAAAGTGAACGAACATATGAACGAACAATTGAAAAGAAAAAAAATTAAATGATTGGGTAAATAAGCTTATAAAGCTTACACAAACACACGCACGCGCAAAGACACCCAGTTAAACACACTTATATATATATATACATATATATATATATATATATATATATATATATATATATATATATATATATATACGAGTGTGTGTTTGAGTGCGTGTGTAGGTTGCATACATGTATGGACTGACTGATCAAGTAGATAGATAAATTATTCACAAACGCGAATGTAGAGCTATCTAATCTTAGAATGGTGATATCACGTCAGAACCATCATCATCGTCGTCGTCCTCACCGTTGTGATATCCTTGATACTGTTACTTTAAGAGTATCATCTTTAGGATTTTCACTATCACCTTCATCATCAGTACCACCATCAGCATCATCAGTACCACTATCAGTATCGTCATCATCATCATCATCAGTACCACCACCACCACCACCATCATCATCATCAGTATCGTCATCATCATCAGTACCATCATCACCATCAGCATCCCAACTGTACCACCGTCAGTAAGTAGGACTATCCTGTTTCCATCATCATCATCATCGTCACTCACAAGCATTGAAAACAAACCATTGCAAAAAATTTTACGAAAAATAAAATTAAATACATGAGCACGTGTGTGTGTGAATTTATATTCGTATGTGTTTGTGAGAATGTATGTATGTATGTACGTATGTGTGTTGCATATGTTCGTTTATATATTGGAATACATTACATGCGAAACGGATAGATGGATAGATAGATAGACAGATAGATAGATAGATGGATAGATAGATAGATAAATAGATGGAGAGCGAGAGAGAGAGAGAGAGAGAGAGAGAGAGAGAGAGAGAGGGAGGGGGAAGACATCAATTACATAAACACATATATAGAGGCACGTGTGATTACAGCAGTTGTGGCTGGTTGAAATACAATTCAACACCATCGTAACTACCATCATCATCATGGTCACCACTATCATCATCATCGTCATCACTCTGACATCATCATCATCGTCTTCATCACCATCACCTTCCTCATCATTTCTGTCTGTTTGTCACCATCAATCCCATCATTACTGGCTATCATTGTTTTCATCATCATCATCATCACTTTCATCATCATCTTCACCACCACCACCATCATTATCATCATCAGTTGCTATTTTTAGCACCATCAGAAAATCCTCGACGTCAAAATCATCAACTGACCTCATTATAATAAATAACCATCATCAAATCACCATCATCAAATCATCATCATCTGAACTTTATTGAATTCTATCACCATCATCTTTTCGTTCTTTTGCGTGGGACAGCAATGACTTCATACATGAGGCGGTTACAAGGATGATTGGGGAGTAAAATAATATTTATAATTTATTATTATTATTATTATCGATGTTGTTTATTATTATTATTTTGAATAATTTTAATTTATTATTATTATTATCATCATATATATTATTATTTATACTCTTTCAGTTGAAATGGCTAAGGTGAAGAACTTAGACGAAAATTTCAAATGAAAGTATAATTAAAAGTAATAATAACAAAAACAACAAAAATAATTATTAATATTATTATTATTATGATAATAATAATATTAATAATAATAACAATGATAATTAATAATAGTAGTAGTGGAAGAAACAAGACACAACAATGATAAAAATAATAATGCGATATAATACGAACAACAACAACAACAATAATATTAATAATATTAATAATAATAATGATAATAATAATAACGGTAGTTAAAAGAATGAAATGATTTCTAGCGCAAATTCAAGTTGAATCATTCTTGCATTTTAACGCGGAAAACTTAAGAAGCGACATCTATCTACAAACGAGGAAGTGAGTGATGGAGTGAGTGAGTGATGGAGTGAGTGATGGAGTGAATGATGGAATGAGTGAGTGAGTGAGTGAGAGAGGGAGTAGTGAGTGAATGAGTGATGGAATGAGTGATGGAGTGAGTGAATCAAAATGAATGAGTGATTGATGGAGTGAGTGAGTGATTGATGGAGTGAGTGAGTGATGTAGTGATGGGGTGAGTGAGTGATGGAGTGAGTGAATCAAAATGAATGAATGACGTGCATATCAAAACCACAATAACAGTAAGTGAATGATATAAATAATAATAATAATAATAATAATACAAATAATAACATAATATAGACAAGAAATAATTAACTAATTGAATAATTAGGATTGATTAATTGGTCGAAATGTTGGCTGAAATAAATGATAGTAATTAGACGCAACTAAGGCAGAGATGATCAAAGTGAATGACGATGATGATGATAGTGATGATGACTATGGTGGTGATGACGATTGCAAAGATGGAGAGATGAATAGACACAATTAACAAAAGACTTTCCAATGTTATTTAATTAAAGCTATTACCAATGCCATGTCTGCATCGCCTAACTGATACTGTTGTTGACGTCATCTTTGTGGTTGATGTTATTATTATGGTGGTTGTGTTGATGCTGCTGTCGTTGTGGTAGTGGTGGCTGCTGTTGTGGTGGTGGTTGACCACCAGATGGAGTTTTGGCATAGTGCCATCAGCGATAATCAAATATTAACCAGTATAATGATGTAAAATAATTAATTATTAACAATAAAAATAAAAATTATTATTGTTATTGTCAGCAACAATAAAAATAATAATAATAAAAACTATAACGAAAACACCATACAATGACGAGAACGATAATCTTCATAGAACGAATGACAACAAAAACACTAAAAACATTAATTATGAGGGCCATTTGGTATGGGCCTCTGAGTTTAAGGGTCGGTCCTCAAATCGTAATTGGAAAGGCCTCAAGAGTTGGAAGGGCCTCAAATGGGAGTTTGAAGGGTCTCAAAAAGGAGTTGGAAGGGCCTCAAAAGGAAGTTAAAGGGCCTCAAAATTGAACTGACCAAAAATGACCACCTCCATTTTTTTCTTATCAAACAATTTTTGAAAAATTTGGTTAAAAAAATCTCTGGTTGTGTTGGGAGACAAATAATAATAATAATCATAATAACAACAATAATAAAAACAACAACAATAACAAACTTATCAACATCAAAGAGCATAAAAGAGGAGAGATATATATCCAACTATATAGTGATTGTAGCACACAGACAAAACTGCACATAAATATATAATGAATAAATCAAAATGAATAATTAAGCATTGTAACAGGAAATGGTATTGTGGTGCAACAGATGAATGATAATATTTTTTTTCTTCACCAATTTCAAACGGGACTAACCGCGAACAAAATAAATCATATTCACTAATCATATTCACTAATTATATTCACTAATCATACTCGCTAATTATATTCACTAATTATATTTACTAATCATATTCACTAATCATAATCGCTAATCTTATTCACTAACTATCAGGATTTCTTTCTTCTTATTATGAATAATTAATAATAATAATAATAATATTATTATTATTATAAACAATAACTTATCATTATCACGAATAAAAATATCTACAGTAAAATATAGCCATAATATTATTTACGATAATAATTAATATGATTCTGAATGTGAATGATAAAATGAATAATAAATAAATTAATTAATTAATTAATAATAAATAATATGCATGAGGTGATGGACTGGCGGCTAAACAGGGTTTTATGAGGAGGTTGAATTTCGGCTATGTAGATGATGATCGTCGTCGTCATTATCATAATCATCATGGCCACCATTGACATCATCGTCATCCACCCACCTCTTATTTGTTCACCATCAAAAAACTTACCACATTGGAATAGGTTATGGGAAATTATTTCAGTTATGTGTGTGTGTGTGTCTTGCTACTGATCTTACTTTCACGATGCACACACACACCACACACACACAGATGTATAAGATGTAATTTGCCCGTCATCAAATAATATAAGAGAGACAGAGCTGACGTAGATGGTGCATACGAGACATCAGTACTTGAAGTATCAACGCAATGAAATTGACGGGTCGGTTGGAAGTAACAGCTCTGATGACAACGACGAGATTAGTGGCGGAGGCTAAGGTGGCGACGATGATTCAGATGGCGACAAAGACGATGATGACAGTGATAACGACAGAGGTGATGAATGAATGTGAGTGTGTGTGCGTGATTACGAAGAAGACGATAGCGTAACAGTGATGAAGACGAACTAGAGCTACCCCGTTGAACGATGAGATGAACCTTTGAAAGTGAATGAGATTAAAGTGTGTAGAGTTGCTTGCTTGCTGCCAAGTGATGTTGATAGTGAGGAAGGACTGAGAAAAATGAAAATGATGGGGCCTGAGAGAAATAGAGAAAGGAGAGAGAGAGAGAAAAAACAAAGAGAAAAAACAGCAAGAGAACAGTTCAAGAAGAATTAAGATATTAGATTGATTATTAAATGATTCGAGCAACCGAAATGATGAGAGTCGAACACGCGAACGACGGATTGACTGATCATTAGAAATTAAATCTGAAAGAAGGGACAATCTTAACGAAAAACGAACGAGTGAAGAGGGTTGGAAGGAGAAATGAATAAACGAGTAACTGAACGATTGACGGATTAATAACTCCAAAGAAATTAATAAATAAAAAATTAATAAATAATAAAAAACAGTGCAAGTAATTCGTGGCATGTGATAACATTCTTCCTTCATGTCTATATTCCAACTTATAACTAGCTAATTAAACGACCCAATCATTAAAAAAAAATTTAACATCGTTCATGTGACAGGAGCAAATTAGATTGTACTTATTTACATTAAGAAAAGATGCATAGAAGAAGATAAATTTAATCACGTTTTATAATGTTTTTGGCTGCTGGCTTTCCATACTGAATTGTCTATGTTTATGGTTGATACGATACAATAAATACGTCTGCTAACTTAAATTAATTAATCAATTAATTAATTATTTATTTATCTATTGTTGAATTTCCGTGACATCTAAATAACGTAATAATTATAATAATAATGATAATAATAATTAAATAATAATAATAATAATAATGTACATGATTTGTTCTCAATCAATCAATTAATTAATTAACCTTTCACAAAAAAATAAATAAATAATAACGTGTCTAGTAAGAATAACTGATCAACGAAAATAATGCATAAATTTTGGTAAAATACATAGATAAATAAATAATATATATATATATATTTATATATCAATGGGTATGTATGTAATATACACATAATATTAACCTTTAAATATATTTAATAATAATATATACCTGCAATAAAGGTAGGAAGTGATGGGAAAGATACAATAGGTGATGATAGCTATCTATCTTGTAAGATATACATATACATAGATATACACATATATATATATATCTCTTTTTACAGATATACTTATACATATGTATCTGTATGTATGTGTGTATGTATGTATGTGTATGTATGTATGTATGTGTGTGTGTGTAAATATTATTCACTAATAAATATATTGAGCGCCCTTAATAACGTTAGCAGATACATAACAATGACACGTTAATTCAAAATGATTTTTTATATGTATATATCGTTCGGCTCATACCAAAGAAACTAAATATTATCAGCCCATCACTATTTCCTCCTGCTCTGTGGACCCCAGGCAGGCGTGAACATGGTACTAGCGGGATTTCCAGCTGCTGGTCCCAAGTTAGGGAATTCCTCGATGGTGTTATTAATAGATTGCTGCTGCTGCTGCTGTTGTTGCGGTTGTTGTTGGCACCACGGGGCATCACGAACGATGAAACCTTTCTGTTGTTTGTTGGTGGTGGACGTGTTGTTGTTGCTGGTCGGCTGTTTGTTGTCCGCGGCGATGTCGTTGCTGAGGTTGTTGAAGAAACTGCTGATCGTCGGTTGCTGCTTGCTTGCACGGTGCTCCTCTCTGTCCACGATCTCCTCCAGCTGTCAGTGAGTGAGTGAGTGAGTGAGTGAGTGAGTGAATGGATGGATGAATGGATGGTTGAATGAGTGAAAGAAAACTTAAATGTTCAAGTTTCTAGACTCCTTTAAAAGTATTGTTCTATTAGAGCGTCGTAGCATATCAGGCCTCCTACCAAATATATAATTTGTATTACGCGGCTTTAGCTAAATGCTTGCTCCACAAATGCCCTTCTCCACTGGCACCTATTTTGACATTCGAACAAGTACACAACACACATCAAAACACATAATATACGATACACACACACGCACACACACACACACCCACACACATATATATATATATAAAAATAAAATAAATAAATAAATATATATATATATATATATATATATATATATATATATATATGTAGAAATAAAAAACACCAACATATTCGTCTTCAAGTGTGAGTAGGTGGTCCTTGCAGTCGAGCACATCATCCTCCTTGCCTGTGATGACCACGAGATCCGGGTTGTCATTCGACGATGGGAATCTAATGTCCACTCTGTAGTCCTCCATTATCTGGTCGGACAGTCGGTTGGTTGGTGGGTGGTTGGTTGTTGGTTGGTGGGTGGTTGTTAATTGGTTGGTTGTTGGTGGGTTGGTAAGTGGTTGGTGGGTGGTTGGTTGGTGGGTTGTTGATTGGTCGGTTGGTTGGTTGACGATTCAATTCAAGCAATAAATTTTCAATAGGTAAAATGCTAGTTTAACCTCACATTATTTATTATCAGCATATTTATCATCACCATCTATTGATGGTGATGATAAAACTCAGCAGCAAAAACTCATTTCAACGAACAACTGTAAAACTATCAGACCATCATCATCCTATGACAGCATAGCAACAGTCACCACCATGACTATTATCAACAACGTCCCATTCACCACCACTACTGACCTTATTAATGGATCTACCCCTGGTCCCAATTAAACGCGGATGAACTCTCTGATCAATGTAGACCTCCTCAATGTACAAGCTCTCCTGCCGCCATCACATGTTATAATGTATCATCATATCATTAGTTAGTTATCATTTTTATGCATCCTCATTTCTTCAGTATCATATACTTCATATTATTCGCAATGTATCGTCATATCATCTTCATGTATCATCATCGGTTGGCTATCATGTTCATATATCAAATATATATATATATATATATATATATATATATATATATATATATATATATATAAATATATATATATCCTTCGTTTATTAACATATCCTATTATTTGATGATATAATAATAATAATAATAATAATAATCACTATTAAATGTTCATAACAATGAAAATAAATTGTTATGTTTTATCGTTGTTTTATTCATAAAATGAATAAAACAACGGCGGCAAAATTGAAAACATTATTATTTGATTGCATCATTAAGTTGATTGTATGCCAAATTAAAATGACGACCAACCTTAATTAAACAAAGAGCAAAAAACTGAAATAATCACTTGCTGAGATAATTTCTTCAATATAAACGGCAAAGAAAGCACAAACACACTTCAAGCACCACACAAGAGGACGATGACCAGCCAAACATTAAGCATCACACAAGAGGACGATGACCGACCAGCCAGCCATACAGCGCTAACTAACCAGTTCCTTGACCTTCTCCAAAATGGCGTCTCGAGCGTCGTTGACATTCTTCTCGTAGCCCTGGATGACGATGATGTTGCTGAGGTCCACCTCGTCGGACACCCCATCTTCCATGCTGTTGTTGTCGGGGGATTTCTCGGGCGATGACTTTTCAGGGAACTTGATGTTGACGTTGAACTGGTCCCTGAGTTTGTTGATGGTGGCACCCCTCCGACCGATCAGAGTTGTGTGGTACTTGTGAGGCACATTCACTTCCAGCTTGAAACTTTTCAGTTCCTTTCAGAGAAAGTTTACAGTTGAAATGATGAAAACATGGAAATTTAGATCAAAAAGGATAAAATGATGAATTTAACTCAATTTTTCTCAACAACTGATCAATTAACATCAGTCAATGATTGACAACTCACTGTATCAACTAGTAGTTAACTATCAATTAACCAACCAATCAACGACCAGCCAACCAACAACCAGCCAACCAACCTACCAACCAACCAATCACCACTCAACTAGACCAACTGACCCTATCAAGTCTCTCCTTCTCCAGCAGTTCGACCTTCTTCCTTAACTCCTCCTTAACACCCTCCAGAGACTTCTTGGGTCCGACGATCTTGATGCAGTCCTTCCTGTCAGCCTGGGGGGGCACGACCAGGTTGACGTTGAACTCATCTTGGATCTGTCTTATGAAGGCACCTTTCTGACCGATGATCTGTCCGTGAAATTCGTGTGGGATCTCCATCTCTTCCGTTACTGGGATTAAATCCTGTGTAAGCGTGCATGTAGATAGGTGCACAAGAGGTTAGCTGAACTTATGCACAGCATATAATGTACACAAGCAAACGAATACAAATAAAAAGACAGGCAAGAACGAACATACTCTCACACACACAAGCATACAAGTATACACATAACACAACAGAACTCACTAGCATGGCCAATTTAGCAGCCTCACAGTTCTCAGGTTTGCCCGAAACGATGATGGGATTGGATGACTTGCCGTTGTGGTCCTCCCCATTACTCAGTTTCTCACCATTCTCATGCTGGTGGTCACTTGATTCGTCCGAAGCTGCACGGGGATTGAGTGATAGTGATGGATATCAATGCATTTGCGTGTTCATGCATGAGTATTTGTGGACTTGCGTGCATACAGTACAGTTTTAAGTCATTTCAAAATTGAACATGCAACACAGGAATGCGTATAAAGGACAAATTTCTCAACATGAACTTGAACATATGATGGGAAAATTTTCTTTGCATTCAAACCCGACGATGACAGCATACACGTCCCAACCCACCGACCTTGATCAACTCTCCTGTCGGGCATCTTGATGTTCACGTTGAACTCCCTGGTGATCTCTTGAATCTTCGAGCCCTTCGACCCCATGATGTTGCCGTGGAACTTCTGAGGGATGTCCACTTCAATCGTCACCTGGGACTCCTGGGAATGACGTGCCAGTGAATGAGTGAGTGAGTGGGCAAGTGAGCGAACGAACAACTGCGCAACATGAATTGCTTGAAGATGATGGTAAATGTTGAGTGTTATATGACTGTTTTTTTGAATTAGCAACATGAATTCATTGAAAATCAATCGACAAATCAACAACTAGTTCAGTTAGCACCAAAACAATTGAGCCAATCAACCGACCAGATCATCAATGATTTCTTCAATCCTGGCTTTTGCAGCCTCAACACATTCCTTGGCTCCCTTCAGGACCACCTTGCTGCTCTTCACACCTGGTTTCGGGAAACTGACCGAAATGCCACCGCACTCATCCACAATCTGGTTGACCACCTCACCTCTGCGGGCCGTGAAGTGCCGATGATGTTTCTGGTCTATTATGATTTCCATCTCTATTATGTTCTCCTGTTAAGAAGTAGGTAGATTCACTCATCAAGCAAGCACGATGTATGTTTAACCTTGTAGAAATTATCATCTGAACCATAAATTTAAAGCCAGTTACACATTTCCTTAAAAACGAGTTATGAACAGACGGCATCAACACTGACCAGTCCGGCAATTTTAGCCTCGAGAACTTGCTTGGCCTTCTCGACGGCGTCCTTCTTGCCGATGATGGTGATGAGGTCGGGGTCTGGATCTCTTGGACTAGCGAATGAGAACCTTACGCCGAGTTCATCTT
>NW_008705215.1:588128-593128 GCF_000326865.2 Helobdella robusta | reverse complement strand
ATCTAACCTGCATATGAAACAAACAGTCAAAAAATAATGATAAAAAAGACTGAGCAACAAGAGGTAAAATGAAACTTATAGTAAGAAAATATAAAATATGAAACGAAACATGTGAAACACATAATCAGATTTATAACAAGTAAAAAATCAGATTTATAACAAGCAAAATGTTAACAATCAACAAATGAGCCAATGAACAAATCAAACAATCGAGTAACACAAGCATATGTGCACACATACACGAGCGAACATAGATACGTACATCATATAGAAACACACAAAAACATACAAGACTACCACACACACACACACACACACACACACACACACACACACACACACACACACACACACACACACACACACACACACACACACACACACACACACACAGACACACACACACACACACAGACACACACCAACCACACACACACACCCTCATCAACAGACCTTGGGAAAATCAGTGTTGATCTGCCTGATGGAGGCCCCCTTGGGTCCGATGATGAATCGATGCAGCCAGTTATCCACCTCTAGATCTCTACTAACAACACTGTTTGCCTGTCAACATGCATGCAGGTTGTTATTGATGGATAACAGTACAGATCTGACACAACATACGACGATATTGTTGGACAACACTACAGATCAGATTACACAGGACAGACAACATTCGACGAATGTTTAAGTAACCAACACCAACTTTAGCATAGACGAGGGTGAGAGCAGGTCCCAACTTATCGGCATCACCTCTCAAGGTGATGGTCTCTGAAGGCACGTCTAGGGAGGGCACTTCCACCCACACCCCCGTCGCGGCGAGGATCTCGGTCAGGTGGGAGTTGCGGGAACCCATTATGTACTTGTGCTGAGTCTTCTTCACCTCCACTGAGATAGTCTTGCAGTTGCGAAGCTGTTGTGGAGACAAGTTACAATGATGGTAGTTTTTGTCAGTATGATGAAGCTGATAATTTCATAGAAGTAATTAAAGTAGATTGTGATTTTCGAAAAGAACACAATGATAAGATCAATAAGAAGTTAATAAGTTCAATATAGTAAAAATAAATATCAGTAAAACAATAAGTAAACACTGATCTGACCCACGTGAGCAAGCAAATATACATGCAATCAATTTAAAAATCCAATATTTCATAACCGAGATAAACTTTTTAACAGTAAGTAACGAACTCAAATCTTATTACCATATATTAAACAAGTCACACAATCTTATCATCATATATAATGAAAGAACCAGCACACCTATATTATCATAATAATGCACAACAACCACGACAAATAATATCATCACAAACACGCAAAAAGAACAGAGAGGATCAACACGGACCTTGTCATCATATATCCGCCTAATTTCGCTCTCAATCTGCTGGACCCCTTCCTTCTCTCCGGAGATGGATATTTCATCAGATTGGATCTGAGCTGGAGGGATGTGCACTCTCACATCTTTCCCTGTCTTCTCGATCAGGTCCTTGATCAGCTGGCCATTCGGTCCTGAGATGAACGGATGGTAAGCCTTCAACACTGGAATCCTCACAACTGCCAACTTGGACTGGGGGATCACATGTGTTCGTGTTCATTCAGTTCGTTCGTTTGTTCGTACGTTTGTTTGTGTTTGTTTGAAGTGGTGGTTTGTTTGTTTGAAGTGGTGGTTATGTGAAATCCTATTAAATAAATGTTTAGATGGTTATCTCAGTAGAGATCTTATACTAATGGAAGATAATTAAATTATTTGAACAATTGAACCATGCTAATGTAAGGTGAATTCCAGAGAGTTAATTGGCTCGAAGTAAATGATTAAGTTGAAGTTAAGGAAATAATTTGATCATTATGATAAACTAATATTGAAAGATTGTTTCATCAGCTTAGGAAAAATCATTGAAATTAAAATTTCATCTAAAAATTCATTATCCATCAGCACATTGCCATCTTTAATTTCTTTTATAAAAAGTGATATTCACGCATTCATTTCCATGTTTAAACAACTACCCCACCCCACCCCGGTCCACGCCCCGCACCACACATCATCGCCCCCTCACCATCTCATCGGACTTGAGTTGTATGGCCAATCTTGCCCTCTCGATGCCCTCCTTGGTGCCTGTTATCTCGATGATGTCTGAAGGTTCGTCCGGACGGGGGATCTTGATGCGAGTCGACGTCTCCATTTCAAGTTGTTCACGCACCTTGTTCTTCGAGCCGATGATGAAGCGGTGATGTTCTTTTGGGATGTGTATCTTCAAAGAGCCCTGTCAATATGAAATCGTGGATGATGGTGATGACGATAATTTGGTGGTCGTGGTGGTGTGACCATGGTCACGGTAACAATGAGAATCAATGACACATGATAACTGCAAAAGCAGTGATGTTGGTGATACGACAGGCAAAGAAAAACCACCTGCTGTTGAAGTTGTTGTGTCAGGTCCTTCCTGGCCCTCATCACGGCATCCATCTTGCCTGTCACAATCACCGACAGGCTCTGGTCCTTGGAAACACTCATCTCTATTGATACCTCTGCATGTATTTGTATATATGTGTATATATATACATATATACATTATATACAGTACAAAAATGACATGTATGCATATATAACTCAGACACAGTATAAAAAGTGAGCACCAACAGCTGTGCGTATCATGTGACATCTGTTGTGTACATTGCATTCTTGTGCAGTTGTGGTTTCAAGCTTTTTACTATTACAAATTAATAATTTTGATGGGACTTGTGCCAAATCTTTATGTTGCAATGACAAATTGCATGGCTGGAAGATTAGTGCAAAGAATTGATTAATAATAGCAATTAATAACCAACAACTCAAAGGAATTTCAAAGGAATTTCAACATTAGAACAGGCTAGAGTGATATAGAACTATAGCCATAGAACTATAGAACTTTTTTTTTACATTTACAATACATAAGCACGTTAACTAATATAATATAAATTATATGAACCTCATTATTACATAACAGCACAGACCACATATACAAACCCAGATCCTTATAACTTTAGCAGAGCACTTCAATAACAACATGAAAAAAACAAAAGCCTTTATGAGATGAATTTAAAGAAAAAAAAATAACAAAAAAGAATTTGCAGTATGAAATATCTTGCCGTGGGAACTCATCTTATTTGTCATCATGCACTGGTCCACATTGTTGTCCAATGGTGCAATTTGGAGATAACCTTCTCAGAAAGATTTGTCATACAAACATGGATAATAACTTCTTAATATATGCAGTAACAACATGTACTCACTCCAAACAAGTGGGCCAAGAATGCAAAACAAGAATGATAGAAATTATAAATTTGACAAACATATAATCAGATAATTTGCCATTCAAACATAGACAAATCGGCTGAAAATAAATCGTTCATCAAACCAAATGAAAAATTTGTACCACAGCACAAATGTTCATAAAGAAATTTAAATACTTTCAACAGACTGATAAGCTCAACCATTACCCTTTTATCAGCTTTAATTTTAAAAAATAAAAAATCAGTTGACAGTTCCTTTAAATCAACAAATGAAAATAATCATCAAATTGACAAACATGTCACCAAAAATCATCAAGTACCAGCAAATAAAATTGTCACAAGAGCTCCATTCATTTCAGTTCATTCATTGAATTCAATAAACCAATCATCCATGCAGTGAACCATTGAAACAACTGAACAACCTTCCCAACTACAAACCATTCACGTGGAACAACTAAAACTACATCGGCACAACTTATTCACCAGGCTAACAATTATCATAAAAAATTTAATGAAAAAACTTATGATTGAATGAACAACAACAACCTGTACTCATAAACTAACTAACAAACGATTGATGCAATTAAAAAAACTAATAAACAGACTAATAAGAAAATGTACAAACAACAAATCAGGAACAAACAATTAGGTAAACAAACCAACGTAATGGACAAACAAGCAAGCAAAAAGACTAATATTCTAACACAGAAAGAAAGAAACAAACAGACAGACAGTCAGATGACTAACCATGCCTACTCATAATGTCACTGACAGTAGAGGCCTGTATCTTCTTGTCACCAAAGACTGACTCATTCAGATACTTCCTTTCCTCCATTGGAATTGTGAAGACCTGTTCAAACGTGGTGCACATGTGTGTGTTTGAGTGGTGTTTCCAGTGGCTCTGTGTTGAGGTTGTTAAAGTTGAACGTTGTTATTTTTCAAGTTATTTTCAATAAGTTGTTGTTAAACATTTGTAAATGTAATGTTAAAGCCGTGATTTGATTGTTTTTTAGCCCAGAGTATTTACGGATTCAGAATTGAATCATGATATTCAAGATGAATGCCAAACTTAGTTATACAGCAATTAGGACAAACATATCTCGTTGAAACTTAATCTACATTTTTTTTTAAGAAATAGAAACAAATTTTTATTTGAAATGTCATTACAAATTACTAGTGCTGAAGCTAAAATGCTAGGATGGAAAAGAATGAACCAAATGAACTTCAGACATGTGACTGTCATACCACAACAGCTATAATAAAAAAACAAAGGAATGTAAGAGAGCACCTATCTAAGAAACAACAGAAACATAGAAGCATATAAGACAATAATAAAACAAATAAAATTATTGTTAGTATGCAGGGCTAAGAGTTAGGGAATGATAATTGTTCGCCTGGCAACTTCAGAGGCATTTAAAATGAACTAATTGCAACTCTACTGATGAGTTGATATATAGAATTTAACAAATATTGTACATGTTAAGATTTATTTACTCAATTTCTTAAACATGTCATGATGGAAGATGACGATGTGATTGATGATGAGGTGGTGATGTTTGCTGATTGACAGGCAATAAAATGATATGAACATAATTCAACAGTAGCACCTGGCATATTACTGCATGAAAATTATATATATATATATATATATATATATATATATATATATATATATATATATATATATATATATATATATATATATACATATATATATAGTGTGTTATATATAT